>NW_006773138.1:1308239-1327723 GCF_000442215.2 Lipotes vexillifer | reverse complement strand
TGCCCTCCCTCCTTGTGATCCTTCCCTAGACAGGTCTCACTGGCCAATGAAATGCTATGAACAGTGGGTGACATTACACACTGTCCCGAATTGTTCTCTGATTAACGAGTTTGTGTCTTGTTTTGCCAGCCACACTGTAGACTCTCTCCACTTACCCCACTGAGATCCCCTATGGGACTTGGCCCGTGGTAGGCAATTAGAGCAGGCAAGGTGTCTCAATACTGGCTCTGCCAGTTACTAGGCACGTAGCCTTGGGATAATAATGGTACCTACCTCTCAGGGCTGTTGTGAGGATTAAGTGAAATAATGATGGAAGGTTCTCAGAACAGCATCTGCACAATTCAGTAAGTGTAGCTATTATCATACAACTTAATTAAATTGTCCTAGATTCCTCCCTTTTTTCTTTACCCTACAATGATCCAATTTATAGCTAAATCTATTCTCTCTTCTCTCTCCAGCCCACTGCCCTGCTTCAAGCCTCATCTTTTGCCTTGATTATCATGACAGCTCCTGAAGGGGTCTCTCTCTTTCCAAGATAGCTTCCACATGCCCTGTATGCCCCCTTTTGTAACATTCATCAAGCTTGCTGTGCCTTATTCAACATCTGTATCCACCAACAAAGTTAAGGTGCACATCTGTCTGATTCACGATATCTGTAGCTGCTGAGACTGCACCGAACCCATATAAGTAGGCGCTCAGTAAATATTAGTCAAAAAATATTTTTTCAGAAAAATGTGCTGATTCCTGTCTCCACAAAGTCCCCAAGACTTGATGGAACTATTCAGAGATGTAATTTATTCAATGCCAAAACCCCACGTGGACAGCCAGAATAAAATATGTAATACATCCATCTGGTCAGGTCACTCTCCTGTTCACAATACTTTGGGTCTCCATAATATTAAGTATAAAGTCTCCTTTGTTCCCATTTTATTGCTAGGAAAACCAGGGTACCCAGGAGAGCAGACAGGGCATAGAGTAAAGGATGATGGATTGGGAACCCTGACCCAGCCCAAAGCCAGGAAGTAGGTGTGCAAGAAGCAAGAAAAGGAACAAGGTCTACCTTGCCTGCCCTAAGCTGTGCAGGAAAGCTCAGTTTGGAAGAGATGAGGGTGGGCCTGTCCCAGCACAACACAGAAGCCTCGCTCCTGCCCCCACTCACGCATTCTTGATCTGGGCATCTTCTGAATTGCGAGTGATCTGGAGCACAGAGTAGTAATCCTGGCCCATGGCTGGCTGGTTGTCAGTCGGTGGATAGTCCTGACGCCAGCGGCTCTGTTAGTCTGCATTCCGTGGTTGCTCCTGACAACCGCACAGGGGCACTCTGGGAGTTGTAATCCTTCCTGCCTAAGCAAACCGCCTTCTCAGCTGTGCCCGTAGAAGAGGGATTGAGAAAACTGGGACTGATTCTGTGAGCCTAAGGATCACTCAACTCAGAAAACAGAGTTTTTCGTATGGACACCAAGGGGGGAAAGTGGCGGCGGGGTGGTGGTGGGATGAATTGGGAGATGGGGATTGACATACACACTAATATGCATAAAATAGATAACTAATAAGAACGTGCTGTATAAAAAAAATAAAATAAAATTCAGAAAAAATAATAAGTAAATTTAAAAAAATAAAACAGTTTTTAAGGAGAGTAGCAATTGGTTTTAATTAAGTTTTCAGACAAATAGATTTGGCTATTTTTTAAAAATAAATCTTTATTTTAGAATGTTTTTAGATTTTCAGAAAAAGTGTGAAGATAGTAGAGCTCTCATATGCCCCACACCAGGTTTCCCCTATCATTAACACGTTACATGAGTATGGTACGTTTATCACAAATAATAACCAATATCAGTACATCATTTATAACATAACTCCATCCTTTATTCAGATTTCCTAGTTTTTACCCTAATGCCTTTTGTTTGTTTTGGTTTCTTAAATAAATTTATTTACTTATTTGTGGCTGTGTTGGGTCTTTGCTGCTGCACGTGGGCCTTCTCTAGTTATAGCGAGCAAGGGGGAGCTACCCTTCACTGCGGTGTGCGGGCTTCTCATTGCGGTGGCTTCTCTTGTTGTGCAGCATGGGCTCTAGGTGTGCGGGCTTCAATTGTTATGGCACGCAGGCCTCAGTAGCAGTGGCGCATGGGCTTAGATGCTCTGCGGCATGTGGGATCTTCCCGGACCAGGGCTCGAACCCATGTCCCTTGTAAGCCCATGTCCCCTGCATTGGCAGGCAGATTCTTAACCACCGCGCCACCAGGGAAGCCCCTAATGCCATTTTTTGTTTTGTGTTGTTTTGTTTTTTCCTCTTCCAGGATCCGATCCAGGATATCACATTAAACTTAGCTGTCGAGATTTCCCTGGCGGTCCAGTGATTAAGACTCCGCACTCCCAAAGCAGGGGGTGTGGGTTCGATCCGTGGTCAGGAAACAAAGACACCACATGCCGCATGGCGTGGCCAAAAAAATTAATAAATAAATAAAAATAAACTTAGTTGTCGTGTCTCCTGAGGCTCCTCTTGGCTACAGCTGTTTCTCAAACTTTCCATGTTTTTGATGACTTTGACAGTTTAAGGAGTACTGGTCAGGTATTTTGTAGACTGTCTCTCAATTGGGATTTGTTTGATGTTTTTCTTATTATTTAGATCGGGGTTGGGGTGCTTTGGAAGGAAGACCACAGAGGTAAAGTGTCATCCTCATGCCATCAGGTCAAAGGTACCATCACCATGACTTATCACTGTCAAGGCTGACCTTGATCACCTGCTGAGGTAGTGTTTGTCAGATTTCTCCCCTGTAAAGTTACTTTAATTTCCCCATTTCTGGATTGTACTCTTTCGAAGGAAGTCATTTCACAGTCCACCCTTAAAGAGTGGGGAGTTCCACTCCACCTCCTTGAGGGCAGCAGCATGGTTTTCCACTCACATCCTACACCCAGTCACCAAGCTCAGACCATTTTACCTCCTAGACATCTCTCGAGCTCCTCCTCTGCTCATCCTCCTCCTAGCCATGGCCTTGCTTGGGCTTTCATCTTTCAACAAGGTCACCACGACTTCCTCACTGTCCTGCCACCTTGTCTCTACCCTGCCGAGACCTCACTCCACTTGTAATAAGGGCAGGCACGACCAATAGCAGTCCCGCTCAACCATTGGTAGGCATCGCAGTGGGCCCCCACTCTCCCCTTCCTCTGTGTAAATGGAGCCCAAATTTGTACTGAGGAAGATTTTTTTTTTTTTTTTTTTTTTTTAGGAAGATTTTTTTTGAGACACTCGTCTGCCATCTTCTCGGTCTGCTGGCTTTCCAATTAAAGTCGTTATTCCTGCCCCAACAACTGGTCTCCCCATTTACTGGCCTGTCGTGTGGCGAGCAGAGCAAGCTTGGGCTCCGTAACACTGCCCAGTTAATGCAAGCTGTTTATCCTGGCACACAGGTGCTCAGTGATCTGCTCCCTCCTATCTGCTCTCACTTCTCACACTTCACCTGCTCGTCAGAATTCACTACAGCACTTGCAGATGCCCAGCTAACCATTCTCTCCCATTCACCTATGCTGCCACCTCTACTCAGACCCTCCCCACCAAACCCACCACCAACCCTTGCTTGGCCCAGCTGACTCCTACTCATTCTTTTTTTCTTATGAAATAGTTTACATGCAAGAAAGAGCAGCATTAGAACATTTGTTATTGAAGGACTGCTGCCCCTGTGTGCCCCTCCCTACCTGTTTATTATTCTCTTGCGTTTCTTTATCATTTTCCTACTATGCATGTATCTGATGGTGTACTGCTAAATGTTTAACAGGCTCACCAGAAGGAAAAAAATAGCTCTGATTTGTAGCATTTGCCAATTTCTCCCAAGTTGGCACAGCCAGCTCCACATACCACTGCATGTATCCAAAACATGTATTTACCTGCATGTATTTACCTTTTCATATTTTTAAACTTTATATAAATGGTATCATTTATGCAAACAGTATGTGTTTGTGCATGTGTGTGTGGGGGGGTGACTTGTCTTCACAGAGGTTGTATCGCATTCTCTGCTGATCCTGAACATTTGGGCATGTGTGTCAACTCTGCAAGGTAATATCAGACAGTTTTCTGATGTGGTGATTCTAAATTACAACGGCAAAATAGCGGTTCCTTTTTCCTCCACATTCTCACCAATTCTTGGCGTCAAATTTTTAAATGGTTGCCAATATAGGTGTGAAATAGAATCCCACTGTGGATTTTAATTTGCATTTCTTGGTGGAGGTCTTTTCATTTTTATTTGCAATTACTTTTCCTCGTTGTGAAATGCCTATTTACATCTGTTGTCCATTTTTCTATTGGGCTATTCTTTTTTTACAAATTGATTTGTGACTCTTTATGTTTCTTTGTTGATAATATGAAATACAAACCCCTTCCACCTTGGAGCTTGTCTTTTTACCATTTTTTTAAATGGGGTCAAATTTATCAATCTGTTCCTTTTTGGTTATCTTTTTGTGTCTAGTTTAAGAAATATTCCCTATACAAGGTCATAAAGATCTTCACCTACATATTCTTCCAAAAGTCCATTTTACTTTAAAATCTTTAATCCACCTAGAACTTATTATTCTGTTTATGGTGCCAAGTAGGTATTGTTTTTTTCTTTTAGGCATCCCACTATCCCAGAACCATTTATTCAACAGTCCATTGTTTCCCCACAAATGTGTATGACTGCTGTGTTATATACAAATGTTACATATATGCATGGGTTTGTATCTGGACTATTGTTCCACTGGTCGATCCCTGGGCCAGCACCACACTACAGCCCTTCCTCTCCTCCGCCTTCTTCCTCAGGAGTATCTTCTCTAAGTACTTAGCTTCTTACTCCTCTCAAATGGAAACATATTCTTAAGAAAGGATCAAATATCAGTCATACAGGCAAAAGAGGGGTGCTACATTTTAAACCTCATCTCTAATTGTGGATGGAAAATCTTGATAGTTCCCTGATGGCACTTCAGATACTAATGACTGAGATATTTAAGAACTTCCCCGGGTCCTCTGAAGCCACACTATTACAGAGGAGGGCCTGCCTTAAAGTAGACCTTTCATATTACTTGAGGCAAAAGATCTATTTTAGATATATTTAGGTATATCTGGAAGTGGTAAAACACACTTTTGGAGTTGGGCCAAAGGACAGAGAAATCAATTAAAAAGCTAAGAAGTAAAGTGTAGGTTTTGGGTGAGTTGACTGGTCAAAGAGACCCTACCTTTTATTTTTTTATTTTTTTATACATCAGGTTATTAGTTATCCATTTTATACACATCAGTGTATGCATGTCAATCCCAGCCTCCCAATTCATCACACCACCACCACCACCGCCCTGCCACTTTCCCCCCTTGGTGTCCATACGTTTGTTCTCTACATCTGTGTCTCTATTTCTGCCCTGCAAACTGGTTCACCATTTTTCTAGATTACACATATATGCGATATTTGTTTTTCTCTTTCTGACTTACTTCACTCTGTATGACAGTCTCTAGATCCAACCACGTCTCTACAAACGACCCAATTTCGTTTCTTTTTATGGCTGAGTAATATTCCATTGTATATATGTACCACATCTTCTTTATCCATTCCAGAGTGACCATATCTTGATGTTGCTGTATTCACATGCCATTTGTGCGACCTGAAGCAAGCTTACTTAATGGCCCCAAGTCTAAGTTTCCTTGAATAAATGGGATTATTAACATGAACTCCACCACAGGGTTGGTGTGAAAATATTAAATAAAACTATACAAAAGCACACATCACATAGAAGATGCTCCCTCAGCACTGAGGCAGTAGACTCAGAGCCAAATCCTATCTGTTAGCTACTAGTTTTATGACCTTGAAACAGTTACTTCTTAGCTACAATTGCCTAGTTATAAAATGAAAATATGGAATTACTCTTTATAGTTTTTTGCATTTCTGAGCTTTCTTAGGTATTTAATTTGCATTTTTATTTAATTACTTAAATTGAACATTTTTTCTTGTGTATTGGTCATTTATTTTACTCTCTCTTTTTTTTTTAAGCCACACAGCTTGCAGGATCTTACTTCCCCAACCAGGGATCGAACCCGGGCCCCCCGCAGTGAAAGTGCCGAATCCTAACCACTGGACTGCCAGAGAATTACGTGTTTTACTCTTATTGCCAGAAAAAAGTGTTGTTAAAAATTAAACTCAGAGGGTTGGGGGAAGGCCTTGCTTAATCTGGGACTGGCTGCGGTGAATGGAGAGGTAGGAGGTGACTCTATCTGAGGGACACCAGGTGTGCAAGGACCATAGTAAAAGGGGAGGAGATGGCCTGTGTGGCCTGTGTGGCTGGAAGATTGGTTACTCACAGTGGTATTGAGCAAATAAGTGAATATACTAAGAATTATGAGAGTGAAGCCTTCTCATTGTTGGAGAAAGGAGGTAAATATGTAAAAGGTGGAGCTGGATTGGAATTGGTGACATCAGTGTGAATGCATGATTTTTAATATATATATATAGAATGATGGATGCAGAAAGAGAGATGTGTATATGTACTATCTACTGATAGGGCCAAGAAGCAATAATACCCCACTAGTAAAGAGCATATTATTGCCCAGGTTTTGGTTTCTGAATACTAATTCTCCACTAAAAGGAACCAGGGCTATTTAGACAAACAACTGATTCCAGGGCTGGGATTGGAAAGTATAAGTTGAGGCCTGAAAATCTTGTGGTACCAGAGAATATGGAAGTGCTCAAAGAATGATGGAAATATGTCAAAAGGACACAGGATCCAGCTTGAAGGAGCTCCCATTGGCCCAAATGGGACACTCTAAATAGAAAAATAAATAATAGTAATAACGGATTATAATCCATAGAATAAAAGATGAATCCATGAGTAATCTATAATAATACATCTGACGAATGAATGAGTGAATGAATGTATAAATGAGGGAGAAGGGAAAGTTCTTCCTTACAGTAGAATGCTGATTATAAATGTAAAAAGAATAATGGAATTAGAAAATCACCATTTGGGGCTTCCCTGGTGGCACAGTGGTTGAGAGTCCGCCTGCCAATGCCGGGGACATGGGTTCGTGCCCTGGTCCGGGAAGATCCCACATGCCGCGGATCGGCTGGGCCCGTGAGCCATGGCCGCTGAGCCTGAGCGTCCGGAGCCTGTGCTCTGCAGCGGGAGAGGCCGCAACAGTGAGAGGCACACATACCACAAAAACAGTAGAATGCTGATTATAAATGTAAAAAGAATAATGGAATTAGAAAATCACCATTTGGGGCTTCCCTGGTGGCACAGTGGTTGAGAGTCCGCCTGCCAATGCCGGGGACATGGGTTCGTGCCCTGGTCCGGGAAGATCCCACATGCCGCGGATCGGCTGGGCCCGTGAGCCATGGCCGCTGAGCCTGAGCGTCCGGAGCCTGTGCTCTGCAGCGGGAGAGGCCGCAACAGTGAGAGGCACACCTAAAACCAAAAAAAAAAAAAAAAAAAAAAAAGGAAAATCACCATTTGGCAATTTTCATAGGAATAACTGATTCAGACAGAAATCATTAAAGAATGCTAAAACTAGTTCATACAAGATTGATGAGGAATAGGATATTTATATACTCTCAAAGTAGCTCCCCCCAGAATACTTATTAACTTTGCTATGGAGAAACCTGGTAGATACCATTTTAACTGAGTTAACATTGCCTGACTAAAATAAAAAGGATGGACAAAAACAAGCATTGGCAAGGACATGGAGAAAGCAGAACACTTATACATTGCTGGTGGGAATGCAAAATGGTGCAGCCTATTTGGAAAATAGTTGGCAGTCTCTCAAAACATTAAACATAGAGTTACCATATGACCAAGCAGTTCCACTGTTAAGTATATACCCAACAGAACTAAAAATATATGTTCACAAAAAAACCTGTACACGAATGGTCACAGCAGCATTATCCATAATAGCTAAAAAGTGAAAACAATCTAAATGTCTATCATCTGATGAATGGATTAAAAAACTGTAGTATATCCATACAACGGTGTATTAGGGTTCTCCAGGGAAACAGAGACAATAAGATGTGTGTGTGTGTGTGTGTGTGTTGTGTGTGTGTGTAGAGATTTATTTTAAGGATTGGCTCATGCAATTATGGAGACTTGACGAGTCCAAAATCTGCAGGGTAAGCCTGTGGTACAGCAGGAGACCCAGGGAACAGTTGCAGTTTGAGTCCAAAGGCAATCCTTTGGTAGAATTCCTTCTTGCTTGGGGGAGGTCAGTCTTTCTCTATTAAGGCCTTCAACTGATTGGATGAGGCCTTACATTATAGAAGGTAATCTGCGTTACTCAAAGTCCACTGATTTAAATGTCAGTGTCATCCAAAAAACACAGAAACATCCAGAATGTTTGACCAAATATCTGGGCAACATGGCTCAGTCACGTTGACAAATAAATTTTTTTTTAATAAATTTATTTATATTTATTTTTGGCTGCATTGGGTATTCGTTGCTGCACGAGGGCTTTCCCTAGTTTCAGTGAGTGGGGGCTACTCTTGGTTGCGGTGTGCTGGCTTCTCATTGCAGTGTCTTCCCCTGCTGTGGAGCATGGGCTTTAGGCATGCGAGCTTCAGTAGTTGTGGCACACAGGCTCAGTAGTTGTGGCTCGCGGGCTCTAGAGCACAGGCTCAGTAGTTGTGGCACACGGGCTTAGTTGCTCCGAGGCATGTGGGATCCTCCCACACCAGGGCTCGAACCCGTGTTCCCTGCATTGGCAGGCGGATTCTTAACCAGTGAGCCACCAGGGAAGCCCGACAAATAAAATTAACCATCACAAGTGGGCTATTACTTGACAACAAAAAAGAATGACGTACTGATACATGCTACAACATGGATAAACCCTGAAAACTTTATACTAAGTGAAAGAAGCCAGACACAAAAGGCCACATATAATATGATTCCATTTATATAAAACATCCAGAATAGGCAAATCCACAGAGACAGAGAGTCATCTGATTAGTGGTTGCCAGGGCTGGGGCATGGGGATTGACTGTTGAAGTATATGGGGTTTCTTTCTGGGGTGATGAAATGTTCTGGCATTGGTGGTGATGGCTGCACGACCTTGTGAATATACTAAAAACCACCAAATTGCATACTTTAAAAGGGTGAACTTTATGGTTTGTGAATTATATCTCAAAAAACAAAACAAAACAAAAGGTTAACATCACCAGTAATGAGACAAATCGACCTTGTGTGGCTCCCAATACCATGCTCTTAGGATGGAGAATCACATCGGGAGTATTCTTGCCCAAATACATAACCTAAATCTAATCATGAGGAAACATCAGACAAACCCAAAGTGGCCTACATTTCAAAAATATCAGGGTTATAAAAGGAAATACTGAGGAAGTACTCCAGACAGAAGGCAAATAAATGCAACGTATGATCCTGGATTAGACCCTGGACCACAAAGGAAAGACTGATTATAAAGGACATTGTTGGGACAACCAGCAAAACTTGAATGGGGCTGGCAAACTGGATGATAGTATAGTATCAATGCGGGTTTCCTTGTTTTGACAGATATACTGCGGTTATGAAGGAGTGTCCTTGATTTCAGCAAGTGCATACTGAAGTATTTAAAGGTAAGAGGACATAAAATCTGTGTATTACTCACAAGTGATTCAGAAAAAATATATACAGCATATATAACCTGTATAAAAAATATATCTATAGGGGCTTCCCTGGTGGCGCAGTGGTTGGGAGTCCGCCTGCCGATGCAGGGGATGCGGGTTCGTGCCCCGGTCTGGGAGGATCCCACATGCCGCGGAGCGGCTGGGCCCGTGAGCCATGGCCGCTGAGCCTGCGCGCCCGGAGCCTGTGCTCCGCAAAGGGAGAGGCCACTAGCAGTGAGAGGCCCGCGTACCGCAAAAACAAACAAACAAACAAACAAACAAAATATATCTATATATATATAAAGAAAGAGGGAGAGAGAGGATGATAAAGCAAACGTAAGAAGTTAACAACTGGGAGATCTGGGTGGGAATATACTGGAATCCTCTGAGCTATTCTTACAGCTTTTCTGCAAGTTTGAAATTATTTCAAAATAAAAAGTAAATTAGAAAAATATATAAAATATATCTACAAAGAGACTTGTTCAAGAAAAATAAATCTTTGCCTTGCAACGCTACTGTGAGGACTGTGCCTGGCACACAGTATATGCTCAATAGCTGCTGCCACTGCCAACTTTTCAGGACTGAGAAATAGAGGCACTTCTCACAAGAAGTCACAGGGGGGCATCTGAAAGCCAAGAAACAAGGTCTAGCACAGAGCTTCCCTGGGCCTGCAGTGCTGCAGATGGGGGTTGTCAACCCTTCCTTACCCAGAATGCATTCCTCAACACAAAAGGAAAAAAAAACTTTGTCTGCTGCAAAATGGGGATTATTCCATTCACAGTAGATAAGGCTTTGGGGTACCTGAGAGCTAGCCTCTGCTCCTTCTGTTTGGGTCTGGACTTCAGGACAGCTGTCAAGGGTTACTGCATCTATCACAATCAGGATATCAACTCTGGAGACCTGTGAAAAGGGGCTTGTAAATATGATGGCAATGGAGAAGAACGAGTCCTGGAATGGGAACTGAGACATACTTGTGTGAACTCAGCTATATTCTTCCTCATCCTTTTTTGTTAGTCTGACTTCTTAGAGGTTCCACCTGGACCTCCTAGGATTCAATGTTTCTGAGCTCTGGAATATGTCCTTTTGGGTCTATCTGACCCTATCACAAATCACTCCTTGAACGAAATTGCTCTAGTCCCAGAGGTCTTGTGACCACATGGTATAGTGGAAGGAGCATGGGCCTTGGAGAAAGACTGAGCAAGGTCCAAATCAAGGCTCTGGTACTTAATTCCTTGAGCCTCAGTTTTTAATTTAATTTATTTTTGGCTGCATTGGGTATTCGTTGCTGCATGCGGGCTTTCTCTAATTGTGGAGAGTGGGGGCTACTCTTCATTGTGGCGCACAGGCTTCTCATTGCGGTGGCTTCTCTTGTTGTGGAGCACGGGCTCTAGGCACGCAGGCTTCAGTAGTTGTGGTGCACGGGCTCAGCAGTGTGGCCCGCGGGCTCTAGAGCACAGGCTCAGTAGTTGTGGTGCACAGGCTTAGTTGCTCGGCAGCATGTGGGATCTTCCCAGACCAGGGCTCAAACCCGTGTCCCCTGCTTTGGCAGGTGGATTCTTAACCAGTGTGCCACCAGGGAAGTCCCTCTTTATCCTTTAGACAGGAATAATACCATTTCCTTTTTAAGAGTGTTATGAGGATTAAATATTTACATATAAAACCTAGAACAGAGTAGATACTCAGTAGATACTCAGTGAATTACAGTATTTTATTTTCGATTTGGTTTAGGCAAAAGCAACTGGAAGGAAAATATGGGATTTAAAGTTAAGATAAACTGTGTTCAAGTTCCTACTCTCTATGACCCTTGGCAAATCACTAGACCTCGTTGAGTCTCACCACTAGCCTTCTTTTTTTTTTTTTTGGCTGCGCTGTGTTGCTTAGAGGATCTCAGTTCCCTGACCAGGGACTGACCCTGGGCCACAGCACCAAAGGCCCGGAATCCCAACACTAGGCCACCAGGGAACTCCCTACCACCAGCCTTTAAGAACTCTGTAAACCATAATATTACCCCAGCTAGGAATTACCTTCTTCTTTTAAATAAATCCTGATCTTAGCCTACATGGCCCAGCACAAGGGCTGCTTTTCTCTAATAATGTAATTGATATGGTATTCATACTCTGGAAATGAATGACCATGCCGCACAGCATGCGAGATCTTAGTTCCCCGACCAGGGATCGAACCCATGCCCCCTGCAGTGGAAGTGCAGAGTCTTGACCACTGGACCACGAGGGAAGTCCAAACTTTGGAAATTATTAAAAAGAATGAGGGATTGAGCTCTGCCCACCAGAGCAACAGCCAGCTCTACACACCACCAGTCCCTCCCACCAGGAAACTGGCACAAGCCCCTTAGATAGCCTCATCACCAGAGGGCAGACAGCAGAAGCAAGAAGAACTACAATCCTGCAGCCTGTGGAACGAAAACCACATTCACAGAAAGATAGACAAGATGAAAAGGCAGAGGGCTATGTACCAGATGAAGGAACAAGATAAAACCCCAGAAAAACAACTAAATGATGTGCAGATAGGCAACCTTTCAGAAAAAGAATTCAGAATAATGATAGTGAAGATGATCCAGGACCTTGGAAAAAGGATGGAGGCAAAGATCGAGAAGATGCAAGAAACGTTTAACAAAGACCTAGAAGAATTAAAGAACAAACAAACAGAGATGAACAATACAATAACTGAAATGAAAACTACACTAGAAGGAATCAATAGCAGAATAACCGAGGCAGAAGAACAGATAAGTGACCTGGAAGACAGAAGGGCGGAATTCACTGCTGCGGAACAGAATAAAGAAAAAAGAATGAAAAGAAACAAAGACAGCCTAAGAGACCTCTGGGACAACATTAAGCACAACAACATTCGCATTATAGGGGTCCCAGAAGGAGAAGAGAGAGAGAAAGGACCCGAGAAAATATTTGAACATATTATAGTCAAAAACTTCCCTAACATGGGAAAGGAAATAGCCACCGAAGTCCAGGAAGCGCAGTGAGTCCCATACAGCATAAACGCAAGGAGAAACATGCCAAGACACGTTGTAATCAAACTGGCAAAAATGAAAGACAAAGAAAAATTATTGAAAGCAGCAAGGGAAAAACAACAAATAACATACAAGGTAACTCCCATAAGGTCAACAGCTGATTTCTCAGCAGAAACTCTACAAGCCAGAGGGAGTGGTATGATATACTTAAAGTGATGAAAGGGAAGAACCTACAACCATGATTACTCTACCGGGCAAGGATCTCATTAAGATTCGATGGAGAAATCAAAAGCTTTACAGACAAGCAAAAGCTAAGAGAATTCAGCACCACCAAACCAGTTCTACAACAAATGCTAAAGGAACTCCTCTAAGTGGGAAACACAAGAGAAGAAAAGGACCTACAAAAACAAACCCAAAACAATTAAGAAAATGGTCACAGGAACATACATATCGATAATTACCTTAAACGTGAATGGTTTAAACGCTCCAACCAAAAGACACAGGCTTGCTGAATGGATACAAAACTAAGACTCATATATATGCTGTCTACAAGAGAACCACTTCAGACCTAGAGACACATACAGACGGAAAGTGAGGAGATGGAAAAAGATATTCCATGCAAATAGAAATCAAAAGAAAGCTGGAGTAGCAATACTCACATCAGATAAGATAGACTTTAAAATAAAGAATACTACAAGAGACAAGGAAGGACACTATATAATGATCAAGGGATCAATCCAAGAAGAAGATATAACAATTATAAATATATATGAACCCAACATAGGAGCACCTCAATACATAAGGCAACTGCTAACAGCTGTAAAAGAGGAAATCGACAGTAACACAATAATAGTGGGGGACTTTAACACCACACTTACACCAATGGACAGATCATCCAAAAAGTAAATAAATAAGGAAACAGAAGCTTTAAATGACACAAAAGACCAGATAGATTTAATTGATATTTATAGGACATTCCATCCAACAACAGCAGATTATACTTTCTTCTCAAGTGCACACAGAACATTCTCCAGGATAGATCACATCTTGGATCACAAATCAAGCCTCAGTAAATTTAAGAAAATTGAAATCATATCAAGCATCTTTTCTGACCACAAAGCTATGAGATTAGAAATGAATTACAGGGAAAAAAACGTAAAAAACACAAACACATGGAGGCTAAACAATATGTTAGTAAATAACCAAGAGATCACTAAAGAAATCAAGAGGAAATCAAAAAATACCTAGAGACAAATGACAATGAAAACACGATGATCCAAAACCTGTGGGATGCAGCAAAAGTAGTTCTAAGAGGGAAGTTTATAGCTATACAAGCCTACCTCAAGAAACAAGAAAAATCTCAAATAAACAATCTAACCTTACATCTAAAGGAACTAGAGAAAGAAGAACAAACAAAACCCAAAGTTAGCACAAGGAAAGAAATCATAAAAATCAGAGCAGAAATAAATGCAATAGAAACAAAGAAAACAATAGCAAAGATCAATAAAGCTAAAAGCTGGTTCTTTGAGAAGGTAAACAAAATTGATAAACCATTAGCCTGACTCATGAAGAAGAGGGAGAGGACTCCAATCAATAAAACCAGAAATGAAAAAGGAGAAGTTACAACAGATACCGCAGAAATACAAAGCATCCTAAGAGACTACTACAAGCAACACTATGCCAATAAAATGGACAACCTGGAAGAAATGGCCAAATTCTTAGAAAGGTATAACCTTCCAAGAGTGAACCAGGAAGAAATAGAAAATATGAACAGATCAATCACAAGTAATGAAATTGAAATTGTGATTAGAAATCTTTCAACAAACAAAAGTCCAAGACCAGATGGCTTCACCGGTGAATTCTATCAAACATTTAAAGAGCTAACACCCACTGGTCTCAAACTCTACCAAAAAATTGCAGAGGAAGGAACACTCCCAAACTCATTCTATGAGGCCACCATCACCCTGATACCAAAAGCAGACAAAGATAGTAGAAAAAAAGAAAATTACAGACCAATATCACTGATGAATATAGATGCAAAAATCCTCAACAAAATATGAGCAAACAGAATCCAACAGCACATTAAAAGGATCATATACCATGATCAACTGGGATTTATCCCAGGGATGCAAGGATTCTTCAATATACGAAAATCAATCAATGTGATACACCGTATTAACAAACTGAAGAATAAAAACCATATGATCATTTCAATAGATGCAGAAAAAGCTTTTGACAAAATTCAACACCCATTTAGGATAAAAACTCTCCAGAAAGTGGGCATAGAGGGAACCTACCTCAACATAATAAAGGCCACATATGACAAACCCACAGCAAACATCATTCTCAATGGTGAAAAACTGAAAGCATTTCCTCTAAGATCAGGAACAAGACAAGGATGTCCACTCTCACCACTATTATTCAACATAGTTTTGGAAGTCCTAGCCATGGCAATCAGAGAAGAAAAAGAAATAAAAGGAATACAAATTGGAAAAGAAGAAGTAAAACTGTCACTGTTTGCAGATGACATGATACTATACATAGAGAATCCTAAAGATGACACCAGAAAACTACTAGAGCTCATCAACGAATTTGGTAAAGTTGCAGGATACAAAATGAATGCACAGAAATCTGTTGCATTCCTATATACTAATGATGAAAACTCTGAAAGAGAAGTTAGGGAAACACTCCCATTTACCACTGCAACAAAAAGAATAAAATACCTAAGAATAAACCTACCTTGGGAGACAAAAGACCTGTATGCAGAAAACTATAAGACACTGATGAAAGAAATTAAAGATGATACCAACAGATGGAGAGATATACCATGTTCTTGGATTGGAAGAATCAATATTGTGAAAATGACTATACTACCCAAAGCAATCTACAGATTCAATGCAATCCCTATCAAATTACCAATGGCATTTTTTACAGAACTAGAACAAAATACCTTAAAATTTGTATGGAGACACAAACGACCCCGAATAGCCAAAGCAGTCTTGAGGGAAAAAAGCAGAGCTGGAGGAATCAGACTCCCTGACTTCAGCCTATACTACAGTATAGCTATAGTAAGCTACAGTAATCAAGACAATATGGTACTGGCACAAAAACAGAACTATAGATCAATGGAACAAGATAGAAAGCCCAGAGATAAACCCATGCACCTATGGTGAACTAATCTATGACAAAGGAGGCAAGGATATACAATGGAGAAAAGACAGTCTCTTCAATAACTGCTGGAAAAACTGGACAGCTACATGTAAAAGAATGAAATTAGAACACTCCTTAACACCATACACAAAAATAAACTCAAAATGGATTAGAGACCTAAGTATAAGACCGGACACTATAAAACTCTTAGAGGAAAACATAGGAAGAACACTCTTTGACATAAATCACAGCAAGATCTTTCTTGATCCACCTCCTAGAGTAATGGAAATAAAAACAAAAATAAACAAATGGGACCTAATGAAACTTCAAAGCTTTTGCACAGCAAATGAAACCATAAACAAGATGAAAAGACAACCCTCAGAATGGGAGAAAATATTTGCAAACGAATCAATGGACAAAGGATTAATCTCCAAAATATAAAAACAGCTCATGCAGCTCAATATTAAAAAAACAAACAACCCAATCCAAAAATGGGAAGAAGACCTAAACAGACATTTCTCCAAAGAAGACATACAGATGGCCAAGAAGCACATGAAAAGCTGCTCAACATCACTAATTATTAGAGAAATGCAAATCAAAACTACAATGAGGTATCACCTCACACCAGTTAGAATGGGCATCAGCAGAGAATCTACAAACAACAAATGCTGGAGAGGGTGCAGAGAAAAGGGAACCCTCTTGCACTGTTGGTGGGAATGTAAATTGATACAGCCACTATGGAGAACAGTACGGAGGTTCCTTAACAAACTAAAAATACAATTACCATATGATCCAGCAATCCCACTACTGGGCATATACCCAGAGAAAACCATAATTCAAAAAGACACATGCACCCAGTGTTCATTGCAGCACTATTTAGAATAGCCAGGTCATGGAAGCAACCTAAATGCCCACTGACAGACGAATGGATAAACAAGATGTGGTACATATATACGATGGACTATTACTCAGCCATAAAAAGGAACGAAATTGGGTCATTTGTTAAGATGTGGATGGATCTAGAGACTGCAATACAGAGTGAAATAAGTCAGAAAGAGAAAAACAAATATCGTATATTAACACATATATGTGGAACCTAGAAAAATGGTACAGATGAACTGGTTTGCAGGGCAGAAATTGAGACACAGATGTAGAGAACAAACATATGGACACCAAGGGGGGGAAGTGGTGGGGGGTGGGCGTGGTGGTCTGCTGAATTGGGCGATTGGGATTGACATGTATTCACTGGTGTGTATAAAATTGATGACTAATAAGAACCTGTATAAAACAATAAATAAAATAAAATTCAAAAAAAAAAAAGAATGAGGCAGGTCTGGACTTCCCTGGTGGTGCAGTGGTTAAGGATCCACCTGCCAATGCAGGGGACATGAGTTCGAGCCTTGGTCCGGGAAGATCCCACATGCCACGGAGCAACTAAGCCCATGTGCCACAAGTATGGAGCCTGTGCTCTAGATCATGTGCCACAGCTACCGAAGCCCACATGCCTAGAGCCTGTGCTCTGCAATAAGAGAAGCCACTGCAATGAGAAATACGCACACCGCAATGAAGAGTAGCCCCCGCTCGACACAACTGGAGAGAGCCCATGCACAGCGGCAAGGACTCAGCCAGCGCAGCCAAAAATAAATTAAAAAAAAATTGAGGAACGTCTAAATGTACTAAGATGGAAAGAACTCAGAGATACTAAGTGAAAATAAACCATGGAATACACACATTATGATTCCATTTTTATGTTTAAGGAAAAAAAAGAGGTGACCATGTTGTATCCTTGCTTAAAACCCTTCTGTGGTCCCCCATAGCCAATCAAGTGAAGTTCAAGCTCCTTACCTGGCATTCAAGGCCATTCACTATTTGGACCCTGTCAACCTCTCCAGCCTCATCTCCTATAGACCAGCCTGGCCATCCCTTGAGCCCTGAGTTCCGTCTATGACTAAATTGCCCTTCACCATTTTTTTCTCTAGGTCTCAAGAATCAGAATCACCTGCGAGTCTTGTTAAAATACTGATTGTGGGCCCCATCCATAGAATTTCTGATTTAAGTCTGAAAGGGTCCGGGGTGGGGGTGGGGGGCGGTGGTTTCCAAGAATTTCTATTTCTAACAAGTTCCCAGGTGATCGGATACAGCTGTTACGTGGTCCAAAGGGACCACACTTTGATAGCTGCTGCCTTTACAATTATATGATTCAACTTCATCACCTGTATTAAGGGTGACCAATCATATCAGTTTGCCTGGGACAGAAGGCATGTAGCAGAAAACCCCTCAGTCCGAGGAAAACTGGGAAGGCTGGTTACCCTACCTGTCTAAGAATCTTTCCCAGGTTGCATATGGGATATTTACTGCTACTGTCAAGTAGTTCTACCCTATAGCCAGGATAACAGGAAGTGCCTGAGAAGGGAATCCCATCACCAGTGACTGACATTTTGCTAGAGCAGGAGTAGTTAACAAAGATTCTCAAATTCAGACTCCTCCAAACATATTTTCTTTATTTCCTCCAGAGAACAGGCTTCAGTCCTCCGGTCCTTGCAAACATTTAACACAATCAGTGTGACAAACTATAAGCATCCATATCCTTGTCCTATGTTGCTGGGGTGAGTTTAAGGGAGAAGTTGGGACAAATGCAGGGAGCACATGTGAGCTTCTTACTCACTTCAAAGTGGGTCCTGTCATGGAATGATAGCTCCACATGGGCCAATGCAGCTGACTTTTTGTTGCTTCCAAAGGGTACCCAATACAATAAAGGGCACCCATGGTCCTTCCATGGTCCTTGATGATGTTTCTGCTCACTGCTGATCACAGTCAATCTTTTTCATTAACTGGGACTCCTCTTCCCAAGGGGTCAGAGGTCAGAGAGCTGATAGCGTCGCACAAGACCATCTCGACAACATGTGTAGATCTGCTTCTCCCATGTGGCTACCTGAAACACAAGAGTTCACAGCTCAAAGGAAGCCCGGGATTCTTCCATTTCAAAAAAATAGAGGCTTGTCATTGACCCCTACTAGTACAAAGGAGTTTGAGAAGCTTTATTGACTCCAAAGACAAGACTTACATCCATGATATATATTAAAAAAAATAGCTGGCCAGAATCAAAGGGGCTCATGACTACAGAACAGAGAAACTAAGTGGCCAAGTGGAGAACAAACCCACTAGCATTGTGCACGGTTTAGTGCAGACAGTGTGTACTGGGGGAGCAGATGGCCCATAGAAAGGCCTGGGTATCCTTGAACCTCATAAAATTATATGCAAAGGAGTTCTCAAAATGTGCCTTTTTTTTTTTTCTGAGGAGGATTTCATCAAATTCTCAAAGCAGTCTGAGACTCAAAGGAGGCTAAGCACCACTAATTTAATGGAAATGGCACGATTTCTGGAGTTAGCTTAATCACAGGTTTGCTAATATGTAGCTGCATGACCTAGAGCAACTTTCTCAACCCCTCTGGGCCCATTTCTTCATTTGTAAAACGAAAATGATACGTTAATTCACAATACAGAACAATATGCAGGAATTTTAAAAAATTAAATGTATCTATTATATATTCATTTGTCTGGAAAGAGCTCCAAAATGTCATGTAAAATAACCCAAGTCATAGAGCAATACATATAGAATGATCCCAATTATGTACAAAGTAAAGACAAAACTATATTATTTACATAAATACACAAAGATGTAAGTGCAAATTCTCCAAAAACAGTCTTAAAAGATACATGTCAAACTATTAATGCTAGTTACTTCAGGAAAGAGT
>NW_006773138.1:1304528-1308017 GCF_000442215.2 Lipotes vexillifer | reverse complement strand
TGGAACCAAAAAAGTCTTAAAGCAGACTTTGAAGTCTGTACCAGTCTGTGTTGTTTGAATTTTTATAAGTATGCATTAATTATAAAATTTTTTTAATTATAAGAAAAAATAGGAATAATAATATTATACCTCAAGGGATGATAACAACTATTAAATAAGATAATATATGTAAAAACATCTAGAACAATGTCTGGTCAACAAATATTCTTCCCCCTTTCATTTTTCTCTTTTCACTCTAACCAAATCAGTCTTGAACTTAAATAATAATAATAACAACAACAATAGTAATAATAGCTAATGTTTACAGAATATTTAAAATATACAAAGAAATTTCATATGCATTATCTCACTGTTAGCCTCATTTTACAGATAAATTGACAGACTGAGGAGGTAATGTGATTTTTTAATTTTCCAGAGCCAGTAAGTGATGAAGTCACTTCTGACTCAAAATTATTTCTTCCTATCCCATCCCTTAGTATTGTATTACCCCTAATAACCACAAAGTATCTGGATTCAGTCCCCTCAAAAGCCCTAGGTCCCAGGTGAGAATCACCCAGGCCTGGTCTCCTCTCAGGTCTGTACCTTGTACACAGGGTCGCAGTCAGCCCCAGTGAGCTCAATGACATAGTCTAAGTCTTGCTGGACAATGAAAGAGCTTCCATCACCTAAAAGGCAGAAAGAAAACTTAAGATAACTGAAGAGAAAGTTGCATGCAAAGTTAAAAAAAACAAACCCCTCAACATTTTAGTTTATTTCTGTACATCACTAGCCTAAAGAAGATTGTCCTAAGACATAGAATGGTAGACAGGACTCATTATGTGGGCCAAATATGAGGACCTACAGTGACTGCCTAAAATGCTGGGCTTGAGAGGATCTGAAGGCCAAGTGCAAGCTCAGTGGGAAGAAGAGTTGTCTTTGATTAGCAATAACTGCTAAGGGTACAGAGCAAGCAACTGTAGGCTTATACATATATTTGCAAACTTATCCTAGACAATGATTTTTAACAGGGAATTTGTCAGTATAAATGGTATCTTTAAGAAAACTATGCTCCCGGGACTTCCCTGGCAGCTCAGTGGTTAAGAAACCGCCTGCCAATACAAGGGACATGGGTTTGAGCCCTGGTCCGCAAAGATCCCACACGCTGTGGAGCAACTAAGCCCACATGCCACAACTACTGAGCCTGCGCTCTAGAGTCCATAAGCCATAGTTACTGAGCCCGCGTGCTGTAACTACTGAAGCTTGTGCGCCTAGAGCCCGTGCTTTGCAACAAGAGAAGCCACTGCAATGAGAAGCCCGTGCACCACAACAAAGAGTAGGCCCCGCTCGCCACAACTAGAGAAAGCCCACGCGTAGCAACAAAGACCCAACACAGTCATAAATAAATAAAAATAAATAAATATTAAAATATACAAAGAAATTTCATATGCATTATCTCACTGTTAGCCTCATTTTACAGATAAATTGACAGACTGAGGAGGTAATGTGATTTTTTAATTTTCCAGAGCCAGTAAGTGATGAAGTCACTTCTGACTCAAAATTATTTCTTCCTATCCCATCCCTTAGTATTGTATTACCCCTAATAACCACAAAGTATCTGGATTCAGTCCCCTCAAAAGCCCTAGGTCCCAGGTGAGAATCACCCAGGCCTGGTCTCCTCTCAGGTCTGTACCTTGTACACAGGGTCGCAGTCAGCCCCAGTGAGCTCAATGACATAGTCTAAGTCTTGCTGGACAATGAAAGAGCTTCCATCACCTAAAAGGCAGAAAGAAAACTTAAGATAACTGAAGAGAAAGTTGCATGCAAAGTTAAAAAAAACAAACCCCTCAACATTTTAGTTTATTTCTGTACATCACTAGCCTAAAGAAGATTGTCCTAAGACATAGAATGGTAGACAGGACTCATTATGTGGGCCAAATATGAGGACCTACAGTGACTGCCTAAAATGCTGGGCTTGAGAGGATCTGAAGGCCAAGTGCAAGCTCAGTGGGAAGAAGAGTTGTCTTTGATTAGCAATAACTGCTAAGGGTACAGAGCAAGCAACTGTAGGCTTATACATATATTTGCAAACTTATCCTAGACAATGATTTTTAACAGGGAATTTGTCAGTATAAATGGTATCTTTAAGAAAACTATGCTCCCGGGACTTCCCTGGCAGCTCAGTGGTTAAGAAACCGCCTGCCAATACAAGGGACATGGGTTTGAGCCCTGGTCCGCAAAGATCCCACACGCTGTGGAGCAACTAAGCCCACATGCCACAACTACTGAGCCTGCGCTCTAGAGTCCATAAGCCATAGTTACTGAGCCCGCGTGCTGTAACTACTGAAGCTTGTGCGCCTAGAGCCCGTGCTTTGCAACAAGAGAAGCCACTGCAATGAGAAGCCCGTGCACCACAACAAAGAGTAGGCCCCGCTCGCCACAACTAGAGAAAGCCCACGCGTAGCAACAAAGACCCAACACAGTCATAAATAAATAAAAATAAATAAATATATATATATATATATATATATATATATATATATGCTACCAAATTATTCTTCAATCTATAAACTTGACCACATAAATCAGGCAAAGGAGAAAAGTTATACTTAGAAAATAAAAGTGTATCTAATTTTTAAACTTAATTTTCTCAGAAGAGCATGGTCAAATGAAACTTGGAATGATCTATAAACTGCTGAATGGGTGACTTTTTTGTTCCTGTTTTATTTAATATAAAAGTAGCATGTGCTCACTGAAGAAAACTTTAAAAATAAAGAAACAGGGACATCCCTGGTGGTCCAGTGGTTAAGACTCCGCACTCCCAATGCAGGGGGCACAGGTTCAATCCCTGTTTGGGGAACTAAGATCCCACATGCTGAACGGTGCAGCCAAAAAGAAAAAAAATTAAAAATAAAAGTAAAGAAACAGAAGCAAAAAATCACCCATATCTACCACTAAATATAATTACTGTTCACATTTTAATGTATTTTTCTAATCTTTTCTGTGTAAATTTTTATTTTACATGGTTGAGAGCATACTGCATAAAAGAATATCTGTATGCATAAGGTTTTTTTCTATATTAAGATTATAACTTTGTATAGAACCCTGGAAAAGAATCAAAAGATATTAATTAACCATTTGAAACTTTTTGGAAATCTGAAAAACTGCTTTCCAAATTACCTGTTAATCAATTTTAATTTATCTGTTAATCTATACTGCAACCAGCAGCATACAGGAGGAATTTATCATTTCTTGTATTATTATTATTAAAAATAATCTTTTCCAAAAAAGAATTCGTATATATTTTAGAGATACATATAGAAATATTGATAGGGGAGATAAGAAAGTCTGATTACCATAGCTCTTATTCTGCACTCAAGTTTCTATACACAAATCTACTTGATAAGCCCTAGCTCTATTCCCATTCCCTCTAGGAAGTCATTTCTAACCACCCCATATAGTAAACCCTTCCTCCCATCAACCTCTTGTAACACTTATTATTCCTTTGATACT
>NW_006773138.1:1304176-1304518 GCF_000442215.2 Lipotes vexillifer | reverse complement strand
TTCCCTATAGCATAATTCTACTTTTCATGAGTGTGTGCTTTTTCACTGGATCATGATGAGAAGAAACACTTTTTAGGAGGGCTTATAGGGCAAGGGGTAGTTACAGGAGTAAGAAGAAACTGTCACTTATAGAATGTCTACTTTATGTCGAGTGCCTATTTTATCTCTAAGTAAACTGAGATTTAGAAAAGTGAAGTGGTTTACAAAAGTCATAGGACTATTAGATTAAACCATATACAACTGCCATTTTTATAATTCAAAAATGGCCATATAGGGCTTCCCTGGTGGCGCAGTGGTTGAGAGTCCGCCTGCCGATGCAGGGGACACGGGTTCGTGCCCCGG
>NW_006773138.1:1287501-1304046 GCF_000442215.2 Lipotes vexillifer | reverse complement strand
CGAAAAAAAAAAAAAAAAAAAAAGGCCATATATTAGGAATTTCATAGAGCTGAATCTAATAGTAAGTGATGGAGTGAGGATATAAATTCATTGATTAGGTTGTCAGTTTGCATCCAAAATCTATGCTTTTTCTATATCATGCAACTGCCCAATAAAATAAAGTCTAAGTAGGAGATCAGGGCTAGAGCTATGGATTCCAATCATTAACAGCTAACACCATGAGAACAGTCGGTCCTTGAGGAAGCATGGAGAAGAAAAGGTAGAAGGACAAAGGCTGAACTCAGGAAATATCTCTGGTTTAGGGATGGCAACAATACTAGGAAGAGCAAAAGGGATTCAACGTCAACAAAAAATTAAGAGAACCTACAGTAAACGATGAATCATGCTAGGCACAGTACCAGGGAAATCAGGGAAAGGAGCAGTAACCGGAGAAAAAGAATGATCAGGAGATTAATTAGTATCACCAAAGTCAAAAGACCTCATAGTTTTAAGAAAGAAATAACGTAACAGAATTCATTACCACTAAGAATCATGAAAGATGAAACATATGTACTCACTCATTCAACAAACATTTGCTGAGATTCTTCAGTCCTGTGCAAGAGCTGGGGTTACAGAGACGAAGAAGACGTGCCACCTGTCCTCAAGGAAGCTTAAGGACTAGTGGACAAGAGAGGACTGTACACATAAAAGGCCACTGGATCTAGCAAGAGGCTCATGATTGTTGGCCTTCAAGAGGGCAGTTTGAACAGAAGGATGGGGATGGAGGGCACACTGCAGAGATTTCAAGGGAAGAGTGTGGTATGGCAGCAAGAGGAATAAAATAAAATAGGATCATGAGTGCTGGCAGCAGCATCAAGGGAAGCTGTCACAAGCTTATGCCAGCTGTACTCTTTTTAAGGTTTTATATAGAGTACCACTGCATCACTGATGCCCAGACATGTGGGAGAAAGAGATTGAGAGAAATGGAGTGCAGACAGCTAGAAAACTTAGGTCTACAGATTCCTGATTACTCTTTTTTTTTTTTAACATCTTTATTGGAGTATAATTGCTTTACAATGGTGTGTTAGTTTCTGCTTTGTAACAAAGTGAATCAGTTATACATATACATATGTTCCCATATCTCTTCCTGATTACTCTTTGCTATGGTCTGGAAATCAAAGGGCTAGGGAAATAAGGCACCAGTTTTGACAGGGACAAAGGGTACCTATATCAGAGAGATGACCATGGAAATCTGGATACTGTTGGTTGCCTATTGTTGTTTTCAATGTCTGTGAGTCTGTTTCTGTTTTGTATATGGATTCATTTGTATTATTTTTTAGATTTCACATATGAGTGATGTCATATATTTGTCTTTCTCTGACTTACTTCACTTAGTATAATATTCTCTAGGTCCATCCATGTTGCTGCAAACGGCAATATTTCATTTTTCTTAATGACTGAGCAACATTCCATTGTACATATATACACACATCTTCTTAAGCCAGTCGTCTGTTGATGGGCACTTGGGTTGTTTCTACGTCTTGGCTATTGTAAATAGTGCTGCTATGAACACTGGGGTGCATGTATCTTTTTGAACTAGAGTTTTTGTCTTTTCTAGATATATGCCCAGGAGTGGGATTGCTGGATAATACAGCAACTCTATTTTCAGTTTTTTAAGGAACCTCCATACTGTTCTCCATAGTGGTTGTACCAATTTACATTCCCACCAACAGTGCAGGAGGGTTCCCTTTTCTCCACACTCTCTCCAGCATTTATTATTTGTAGACTTTCTAATGATGGCCATTCTGACTGGTGTGAAGTGATATCTCACTGTGGGTTTGATCTGCATCTCTCTGATAATTAGTGATGCTGAGCATCTTTCCATGTGCCTGTTGGCCATTTGTATGTCTTCTTTGGAGAAATGTCTATTTAGGTCTTCTGGGCAAGTCATATATTATATAATTCTGGCCAATGACACAGGAGAGTAAGTCTGCTGGGCTGCTCCTGAGGAAATGTTCCTCATTCTTAAAAAGGGTAACAATTTCTATGTTATGTGAAGATGAGACTTGCAGCAGCTATCCTGCGCTGTAACCTGAGGAAAAAAGTCAGCATGCTAGGGAGGAGAGTGCCAAAAGATGAAGCAAAGCTGGGTTCTTGATTTTATTTCTTTTTTCCTTGTTAAAGCTTTTATTCATTTTTTAAATTTAAAATATTTTAAAAATATTTTTAGAATCATTTTACATTTACAGAAAAGTTACAAAGATAGTTCAAAAAGTTCTCATATGCCCCTCAGCCAGTTTTAATTTATATTTTTTTGGATTTCACCAGTCTTTAATGTCCTGGATGCAATCCAGGATACCAAACTGAGTTAACTTTTCTAAGTCTCTCTGTTGACTGTTTTCAAATCACTAAATTAATCTAATGTGGAGCCATCATAAACCTGAATGCCTTGTTAAGTGTAGTACATTTTCCTAATTACTGAAGCCATTTTCAGTTGGGTGTTCTGATACTAACAGCCAAAAACATCCTAAGTGATACACCAAAATACTCACATAAGGTGGTCCCTTCAGGCCTATAGACCAGTCCTCCTCACCTACATCATTCCTACGAGGATTCAGTGTCCCTTAATGGACACCTTCTTCCATGTATTTTCCCCAACCCCACTCCCAAACTCCATTCCAAATATTTTGTACTGGCTACACCAAGGTACTCACTTTACCCAGACTATGCATGTAAAACATCAAACACAGTACCTAGTACATGCTAGGCACCTAATAAATGATAGATCCCTCCTTTCTGCCCCCCTTCCCTTATTTATGACTTTGCACACACTATAGCTTTGGCCTTCAATGTGCATCTTTACATCTCCAGTTGGTAAAATATTTACTGGATTACACATCACCCAGTCCATGAAGACATCCCAGCAGCATTCTTACCACTCGAATTAGCTGTTCCCCATGTTCCCATATAGTCTTCTGCTGCAGTACTTATCAAATGCTATTCAGTCACATGTCCACATGTCTGTCTGCCTTACTAACTGTGAGCTCCTTTAGAGCAGAGATTGTAACTGATTCGTTATTGAATTCTTAATGATTTGCAATAAGGGCCAGTACGTTTACTCTGACAATGTTTATTGAGCACCAACTACATAGTGGGCACTGAACTAAATGCTGGGGATAACACGATGAATAAGGTGCAGTCATTACTCTCAAGGAGCTCAAATTCGAGGGGGCAGAGACAATTACAAGTAGGGTGTTAAACACTATGTAAAAAGTACAGTATGCCAAAGAATCGTGTAGGACTATGAGCCTAGCCCTGCCACAGACCAGGAACTTAAACCTATGTTTAGTTGAACTATATAAAATCACCTCCCTCAATTGGCCCCTGGACCCACCTTGACTAGCAATGAATCCGTCTCTGAAACTCAGCAGGGACATAACTGGTGCTCCTGATCTGTGGATGACTTGTACTGGAGCCCTAGGATTCAGAATAAATGGGGCAATTTTACAATTTTTTTCCTTCAAAAGCAATGCTTGACTATATTCAACATACAGCACTAACTGCATAACAGCACGAAGGACAAATGTGGACAGAAATTAAACATTCATATGGTTTCTTTCCTGGCAAAATCCTTGAATGGTAGATCAAGGTAGTCTGTTCAAAACCACCTTGGAGTGAATCTAAACATGTTATTGAGCTGAATGAACTAAGTCACCACCGATATTTCCAGTTTTTAGGGGACGCCTGACAAGGGTTTAAGATAACAATGTTAACAATATGTTAATCGTTTTACTTATAGACAGAATTAAGACAACTGTGAAATATTAAAATTGTCAGGACTCTGTAAAATGAAAAAGGAAGGTGAGACTCAATTACATATATGTGACTTTATGACAATAATCAGGTTCCCTATCTCCATGGAGGCAAAAACAAGTACAAAAATAAAATAACTTAAATTATGGAAGGAAAGGTATAAGCTAGTCATTCTTCAGCTGAAAATTTTTTCACTGCTCTTGGAATAAAGTCCAAACTCCTTGGGAGGGTATATAAGTCCTTTCTAAGCAAATTCCTGTTTTCCTGTCTGGCATCACTTCTCATCACTGCTCCATCGGCAGGGTACATACTTGTCATATTAAACTACACAGAGGTCCCTTAAAGTGCCATACTTTTACATGCCTTCATGCTTCTCTATATGCTATTCTACCTAAGGCAGGTCCTTCTCTTCTTTACTTGGTAACTTTCTACTAGACCAGATCCAATTAAAGCCTCATTTCCTTGGAGAAGCAGTCTCACCTTCTTCCCTCTCCTTCTCGATGTTTCCTCAAATTCTTGTGTATAGCCCTGTCAGACCACTGATCACACTGTGTCATAAGAGTCTTGTACTTGTTCATCTTTACTATTAGACTCCAAATGCCTCAAAGGCAGAGTTTTTATTTTTTACTCCTGTTTTTCACTGCCCTGCACAAAGCCCAATGCCTACAGAAGCCATTCAATAAATATCAGTTGAACAAAGGAAGGAAACAGAAGGAGGAAGGGACAGAATTGTAGAAACTGTTAAATCCTGGGACAAATAGGTTGTGGATTCCCTTTGGATATCTTTAAGACCATAACCTATTTTAGATAGGTTATGATCACAGCCAAATAAAGAATCAGAGCTGGCTTACCTGAACTAAAAATGATCAATCTTAGGCCAACCCAGATCTAATACCATGAAGAAAATTACTAAGCTCCTTAAAATGAAAAGTTTTACACAATTATTGTAAGTGAAATGTTAGTTCATTATTTAAGCTTAATTTCCAAAGCAAACATGACAATCATGACAGTATGAATCAAATTACCTTTTAATGTGATTCCAGGAATAATAAGAACAATCAGACAATTCACACTGGAAAACCTTTATAAATGGAAAAACATACTCTTGATTCAATAGCCATCTGTATGCCAGACTAAATCACTGTGAAAGCCAATAAAAATTTCCACTCTGCAGAAGACCTGCATCATGCAAACAAATGGTGACTCACCTTGGACTCCTCACATCCAGCTGATAAATGTTTCCATCCTGTGTCCCAGCCAACAGCAAGAAGCCAGAAAGAAAACTACAGCAGTTGAAGGCATCTGAGCCAATAAAGAGGAACACCTGGAACAAGTAGGAGACAAAGATGAAGGTTTCATACGATTTCCCCTTAACACATTGACTCATGGGATCCTTGAAACCAAAAAGTCTCCTTTACCCTCTTTTCAGCACAACCCTCCATTTGACAAACACTTGCAATTCACACATTTAAGTTTTGCTTCAAGGCACTTGTGACAACCTTTTGAAGGGAAAGAAACAAAGTGACAATTTAAAGAATCACAAGTCACCCATGTACCTGAAAAAAAAAACAAACCCAAACTATTAGACTTTTATTTATTCCTTAGTGTTAGTTCAAACAGTAAAGTTTGAAAGTTCTAAAAAAATAAAACAAAACAAAAACCCCTGATTTCCCTTTGGAAGTAAAAGCCAGCATGGAAATTCAGAGTATAAAGGCAATATGATCAAAAATAGTGATGTTCCCAGAACAAACTTTGAAAATGGAAACATAACCAGCACACTGAAGTCATGAGATGAAATGAAAATACAAAGCCTGTGGTCAAACCAAATCATTCACGCTGTCTGGGTGATGATGACAGGAGCTGGAAAGAAATTTAGAAAATCTCAAGAAACTCAGAGTTTAATTAAGAGCAGAGTCTGCTTGGCAAAACCTCAGCAAATGAAGGAAGAAAATTCAATTCTTCAACGAAAGATATTCTGGTCATTAATTAATCTAGAGCCCTGAATGCGTGAGTCCTTTACTCAGAAAATCTTCACATTCTTAGAGGAAGAAGGGAATCTATAGAACCGTATCATTTTACATAGGGAAAGTGACTTGATAAAGGTCACAAAGCAGTAGGACATTTAATCTCATCACATAACCCTATGTGGTAAATCCTACTATGACAAGTTTAGTGATGAGGAAACTGAGGCTCAGAGAGGTTAAGTAACCTGTCCAATGTCACAGCCATTAGGAAGAACCAGGATTTAAATGTTGCCCTTATTCCATATCCCATGCTCTTAATCACTATACTGTACTGCCTCTCACTCATGCAGTTTCTTAAAAAGGTGAACATACAGAGAAATCAGAAATGTTTTCAAAACAGCTTTCCAAGAATCAGAGTGACCCAGGTTGCCCCAGAGTTCAAAGGTCTTAGAGGAACCACTTACCGGCTGCCTGCTCTGCAGTCCCAAGCACTGAAGTTTCTTATCTTCTCGGGCCAACAGCAGCATTTTCGACTCTGTTCCAACCTCCCGTTCGCCTGCATGACAGATGAGCTATGTCAATAATGGGCTAGGCTGATCAGCTGGCAGTACCCAGAAAGCACAACTATTGATGGCTGTTTACTGAGTTATTCTGTTAGTGATTCACTTATTAATCTTAAAAAAACATTTACTATGTTCTATATCTTGACTGTGGTATTGTTTATATGACTGTACATATTTGTCAAAACTCACAGAACTGTGCAATTAAAAAGGATGACTTTTACTACATGTATAATATATTTCAATAAACCCAACTTTAAAATATTATTATTAAGTCATCTGTAATATGGAAAGATACCATGCTTGGAGCAGGAGTACAAGGCTGAACAAAGTAGACAGTCTCTGCCCTCAAGGCTCTTATGGTCTAGAGGAAATGAGATCTATCCATTCACTAAACAAATATTTACTGAGGGACAAGGTACTTAGTCTCAAGGAGTAGTAGATTCTAGATTCTAGATTCTAGTAGAAATAGGAAATAGTAAAATAAGCAAATAAACAAGTAGGATATCTTCAGACAGTGATGAGTTCCACAAAGGAAATAAAACAGGAAAATATGACCAAAAGGGAGAAGATGGTGGGAAAATGAGTGGGGGAAGGTAACTTTAAACTTCAATTTTATTTTTTTATTTATTTTTAAATGTATTTATTTTATTTTTGGCTGCATTGGGTCTTCGTTGCTGCACGTGGGCTTTCTCTAGCTGTGGTGAGCGGGGGCTACTCTTCGTTGCAGCGCATGGGCTTCTCATTGTCATGGCTTCTCTTGCTGCAAAGCATGGGCTCTAGGCGGGCAGGCTTCAATAGTTGTGGCACGCGGGCTCAGTTGTTGTGGCTCGCGGGCTCTAGAGCACAGGCTCAGTAGTTGTGGCGCACGGGCTTAGTTGCTCCACAGCATGTGGGATCTTCCCGGACCAGGGCTCAAACTTGTGTCCCCTGCATTGGCAGGCAGATTCTTAACCATTGCACCACCAGGGAAGCCCTAAACTTCAATTTTAAAAAGGTTTCATGGAGGTTATTTTTCAACTGAGACATGAATGGTAAAGAGAAGCAAGCCATGTGAAAAGTTTTGGGAGGTACATTCCAGGCTAAGGGAAGAACAAGGCAAAAGCCGGGAGGCTGGCAGTCTGTTGTGCTCAAAGAACAGAGACCTATGGCTGGGACACAGTGGAACTGGGAGAGGGTGGTGTGACTTGAGGCTGGAGAGAACTGCAGGGGTTAGAAAGTGTAAGCATTTGTAATAAGCCATGGTAAGGGGTTAGGATTTTAATACATAATTGTCCCTCGGTATTTACAGAAGGTTGCTTCCAGGACCTGCCGCAGACACAAAGATTCGCAGATGCTCAAGTCCCCAGAGTTGGCCTTCCATATTGAAAGGTTCCACATCAGTAGATTCAACCAACTGTGGATTGTGTTCTGAATGAGGAACCCATGGATATGGAGGGCCAAACATATGTATAAAAGGAGGCCACTATAGACTTCCCTGCCGGTCCAGTGGTTAAGACTCCACGCTTCCAGGGCAGGGGATGCAGGTTCAATCTCTGGTTGGGGAATTAAGATCCCACATGGCCAAAAAAACCAACCAAACAACAAAATACAAAAAGGAGGCTGCTAGAGGAGAGTAGAGACAAAGGAGAGTGATATGACTTATGTTTTTTATTTATTTACTTTTTTTTCATTTTAATTTTTTTATTTTGGCTGCACTGGATCGTCGTGGCGGCATGTGGACTCTTAGTTGCGGCATGCGGACTCTTAGTTGTGGCATGTGTGCGGAATCTAGTTCCCTGACCAGGGATCAAACCCGGGCCCCCTGCATTGGGAGCATGGAGTCTTACCCACTGGACAACCAGGGAAGTCCCTTGATTTATGTTTTTTAAATGACCACAATGGTTCCTCTGAGGAGAATAGATTATAGAATAGTGCAGGCAACAGATGATGGTAGAATGGATGAGGATGCTGGCAGGAGGAAGGGTGAGCTGGAGGGAGAACGTGAGGTGGAAAAGTGAGCAACATTCTGAAGGTAGAGATGACAGACTTTGCTGATGCGGGACATGAGGAACGGTGGGGGTGGATCTTGAATGAATCTCAGGCTTTGGGCTTGAGCAAGAAGATGGGCGGGCTCTAGAGCACAGGCTCAGTAGTTGTGGCGCACGGGCTTAGTTGCTCCACAGCATGTGGGATCTTCCCGGACCAGGGCTCAAACTTGTGTCCCCTGCATTGGCAGGCAGATTCTTAACCATTGCACCACCAGGGAAGCCCTAAACTTCAATTTTAAAAAGGTTTCATGGAGGTTATTTTTCAACTGAGACATGAATGGTAAAGAGAAGCAAGCCATGTGAAAAGTTTTGGGAGGTACATTCCAGGCTAAGGGAAGAACAAGGCAAAAGCCGGGAGGCTGGCAGTCTGTTGTGCTCAAAGAACAGAGACCTATGGCTGGGACACAGTGGAACTGGGAGAGGGTGGTGTGACTTGAGGCTGGAGAGAACTGCAGGGGTTAGAAAGTGTAAGCATTTGTAATAAGCCATGGTAAGGGGTTAGGATTTTAATACATAATTGTCCCTCGGTATTTACAGAAGGTTGCTTCCAGGACCTGCCGCAGACACAAAGATTCGCAGATGCTCAAGTCCCCAGAGTTGGCCTTCCATATTGAAAGGTTCCACATCAGTAGATTCAACCAACTGTGGATTGTGTTCTGAATGAGGAACCCATGGATATGGAGGGCCAAACATATGTATAAAAGGAGGCCACTATAGACTTCCCTGCCGGTCCAGTGGTTAAGACTCCACGCTTCCAGGGCAGGGGATGCAGGTTCAATCTCTGGTTGGGGAATTAAGATCCCACATGGCCAAAAAAACCAACCAAACAACAAAATACAAAAAGGAGGCTGCTAGAGGAGAGTAGAGACAAAGGAGAGTGATATGACTTATGTTTTTTATTTATTTACTTTTTTTTCATTTTAATTTTTTTATTTTGGCTGCACTGGATCGTCGTGGCGGCATGTGGACTCTTAGTTGCGGCATGCGGACTCTTAGTTGTGGCATGTGTGCGGAATCTAGTTCCCTGACCAGGGATCAAACCCGGGCCCCCTGCATTGGGAGCATGGAGTCTTACCCACTGGACAACCAGGGAAGTCCCTTGATTTATGTTTTTTAAATGACCACAATGGTTCCTCTGAGGAGAATAGATTATAGAATAGTGCAGGCAACAGATGATGGTAGAATGGATGAGGATGCTGGCAGGAGGAAGGGTGAGCTGGAGGGAGAACGTGAGGTGGAAAAGTGAGCAACATTCTGAAGGTAGAGATGACAGACTTTGCTGATGCGGGACATGAGGAACGGTGGGGGTGGATCTTGAATGAATCTCAGGCTTTGGGCTTGAGCAAGAAGATGGTGGTGCCATTTACTGAGATGGGGAAAAACAGATTTGGGGTGGGAGGAAATCAAACACTCCATGTCATAAGTTCAAGATGTCTATTAGACATCTAAATAGAGTCTGAAATGCAAGTGAAAGATCTATGCTTTAGATATACTTTTGGAAATCACCAGCTTAAATACAATATTTAAAGTCATGGAAATGATGAGATCACCTAAGAGAGAAATTGTAGAGCTGAGGGCCCTCCAATATTTAAAGGTAGAATAAAGGAGACATGTAAAAGGAGATTGGGACTTCCCTGGTGGTCCAATGGCTAAGGCTCCATGCTCCCAATGCAGGGGGCCCGGGTTCAAACCCTGGTTAGGGAACTAGATCCCACATGCTGCAACTAAAAAAGATCGCATGTGCTGCAACTAAGGCCCAATGCAGCCAAATAAATAAATAAATGTTTTTTTAAAAAAGTAGACTAAGAAGCAAAAGCCAATGAGATAGAAAGAGAAGCAGCATAGTGTGGTATTACAGATGCCAAGAAAGAAAAGTGTCCTGAAAAGAGTTTACTATGCTATATCCTGTTGAGAATTTGGAAGGATAAGCACAGAGAAGTAACACTGGATTATGCAAAATCACTGGTGACCTCGACAAGAGCTGCTGCTGGTTAAGTAGCTGGGGCACAAACCATCCTAGGGCAGATTGAAGAGTAAGTGGGAAGTGAGGAAATAGAGGAAACAAGAATATTTTCATTTAAATTACTTTAAACCAACTAATTAAAAAAAACTCAACCTTATTTTAAGTAGTATCTGTGAAATCTTAGATTTGAAGTGAGATATGTGTGCATTAATATGTAACTATTAAAAATGTGTACTGCCTGAAATGATCTTGTTTACCACTCACTGCACATGTGTCACACATTGGGAAATACTCTTCCTATTAATCGATTAATTCCCAAAGAGGGGCCAGGCAACATGTGATAGTCGCAACCATTTTAATCCTTGGACCACAGTGTATCTATATGGGAAGTTTAAGAGAGTGAGGAGAGTACCTGCAGTGTGTCCACAGTGAGGGGAAAATTCACCCAAATGAGCTGAAAACATATATCCACACAAAAACCTACACAGGGATATTTATAGCAGCTTTATTCATAATTGTCCAAACTTGGAAACAACCAAGATGTCCTCCAGTAGATGAATGAATAGATAAACTGAGGTACATTAAGGCAATGGAATATTGTTCAGTGCTTAAAAAAATGAGGTATCAAGGACTTCCCTGGTGGTGCAGTGGATAAGAATCCACCTGCCAATGCAGGGTACATGGGTTCGAGCCCTGGTCCGGGAAGATCCCACATGCTGCGGAGCAACTAAGCCCGTGCACCACAACTACTGAGCTCGCACGCCACAACTACTGAAGCCTGCGCACCTAGAGCCCGTGCTCTGCAACAAGAGAAGCCACCGCAATGAGAAGTCCATGCACCGCTATGAGAAGGCCATGCAACGCAACGAAGAGTAGCCCCCACTCGCCACAACTAGAGAAAGCCCCCCTGAAAAGCATTTAAAAATAAATAAATAAATAAATGAAAAAAAAGAAATGAGGTATCAATGCATGAAAAGACATGGAGGAACCTTAAATGCATACTACTAAGTGAAAGAAGCCAATCTGAAAAGGCTACATAGTTTATGATTTCAACTGCAACATTCTGGAAAAGGCAAAGCCATGAAGACAGTAAAAATATCAGTTGCCAAAGGTTATAGGGGATGAAAGGACGAATTGGTGCAGCAAAAGGGATTTTTCAGGCAGTGAAAAATCTGCATGATACTAGAATGATAAATACATGTCATTATACATTTGTCCAAACCCACAGAATATACAACATCAAGAGTGAATCCTAATTTAAACCTTGAACTTTGAGTGATAATGATGTGTCAGTTTAGGTCTATCAATTGTAACAAAAGTACCACTCTGGTGGGGGATGGTGATAACAGGGGAGGGTGTGCAGGTATGTGGGCAGAGGGTATACAAGAACTCTGACTGCTCAATTTCATGTGGACCAAACTGCTCTAAAAAATAAAGCCTTTATTTAAAAAAAAATACGAGAAGCAGAGATGATGGTAGAAAAATAGTCCTATGGAAACAGAGAAGCAAGTATGTTATAATCATAGGAAAATAAGAAAAGAATGCAAGCTGCCTTATTAGGACCTTTATCATTCTGACTCAACCAGAGCTATCACTCTACTCACCTATTTTCCCCTACTATGCTTACGCCAGCTTCTGGCCCAAAGAAGCATATCTCTACCCAACAGTCAATTTTACCTCCACACTATTTTAATGTGAACTGCCCCTACCTCTACCCCTGCTCCAGTTCCCATTCTCCCATCCTTCCCATTCTTGTCTGTTCAATTTGAATCTATCCTTCAAGGTTCAACTTCTTTTGTGACACCTCTCATCTATACTAACCTAAAACACTCTCTTCTTCCAAAAAAACATTATATTTGCATTAAGTGAATCACTAAGTTACTTCAGCCGAAGTTTTATTGTTCTGTTTTATAGGCATTAGTCTCATCTGCTAAATTAAACTGTACTTACTCAAATGCAGTAACTGTGACATATACTTCCTTTGTAAATTCCAAAGCAACAGAAACAAAGTAGATATGCAACAAATATTAATCTTATGGTAAAAATGGAAATACCAGCTACAGAGCAGGAGAGAACGAGGAAGAAAAGGAGAAACTAAGGCAAACACTGAAGGAATATAAGGAAACAAAATAAGTTCATATACTGTTATCAACTCACTGGGCATCTGCTCAGGGGAGCCGAGGTTTATAGAGTTGTCAGCAGTACCCACAGCCACTCCGTTGATGGAAGACCCACAGTCTGCAATGACTCCCAAGCAGGCTGAGCGCCCACAGTCCCAAAGTCGTGCTGTCCCGTCTCGAGAAGCAGATACCACATTCTTCCCCCGATCAACAATGGCTGTATCCAGGATACCTGGCAAGAGAAAAAAAAAAAAGGCCCTAAGATGGAGTAGGTAGTAAAGGAACTATAAGGGCAGAGAAGACAGATCTGCATAAATGACCCTATTCCTTCACAAACAAGTACTGGATATGTACTACAGGCTGGGCACAACCAAGTGCCAGAAAAACAGAAATAAACAGAACGGGGTCCCTGTTTCCCAATGACTAGCTGCAAGAGACAGACATGGAAAAGAAGCTTTGGATTTAATTTTTAGTGGCATGTGGTTTTCTAGAGCAGTGGTTTTCAAGTTATTATTTTGGCTTTAGAACCTGTTTTTTTTTAATTTTATTTTTTTAAAAATCTTTACTGGAGTATAATTGCTTTACAATGGTGTGTTACTTTCTGCTATATAACAAAGTGAGTCAGCTATACGTATACATACATATATCCCCATATCCCCTCCCAGTTGCGTCTCCCTCCCAGCCTCCCTATCCCACCCCTCTAGGTGGTCACAAAGCACTGAGCTGATCTCCCTGTGCTATGTGGCTGCTTTCCACTAGCTATCTATTTTACATTTGGTAGTGTATATATGTCCATGCCACTCTCTCACTTCATCCCGGCTTACCCTTCCCCCTCCCCACGTCCTCAAGTCCATTCTCCACGTCTACATCTTTATTCCTGTCCTGCCCCTAGGTTCTTCAGAACCATTTTTTTTTTTTTTTTAAGATTCCATATATGTTACCATACACTATTTGTTTTTCTCTTTCTGATTTACTTCATTCTGTAAGACAGACTCTAGGTCCATCCACCTCATTACAAATAACTCAATTTCACTTCTTTTTATGGCTGAGGAATATGCCATTGTATATATGTGCCACATCTTCTTTATCCATTCATCTGTCGATGGACACTTAGGTTGCTTCCATGTCCTGGCTATTGTAAATAGTGCTGCAATGAACATTGTGGTACATGACTCTTTTTTTTTTAAATTTATGGCTGCATTGGGTCTTCATTGCTGCGTGAGGGCTTTTCTCTAGTTGCGGCGAGCGGGGGGTACTCTTCGTTGTGGTACACGGGCTTCTCATTGCGGTGGCTTCTCTTGTTGAGGAGCACAGGCTCTAGAAGGGTGGGCTTCACTAGTTGTAGCATGTGGGCTCAGGATCTGTGGCTCACAGGATCTATGGCTCACAGGATCTAGAGCGCAGGCTCAGTAGTTGCGGCGCACGGGCTTAGCTGCTCCGCAGCATGTGGGACCTTCCCAGACCAGGGCTTGAACCCGTGTCCCCTGAACTGGCAGGCAGATTCTTAACCACTGTGCAACCAGGGAAGCCCAACATGACTCTTTGTGAATTATCATTTTCTCAGGGTACATGCCCAGTAGTGGGATTGCTGGGTCGTATAAAACCTGTTTTTTAAACAAAAATTAAGTAGACATCCTAGACGGTTCAGTGTGAAAATCACTGTCTTAAAAGATCCTGCTGCTTCCATTGGGAACTAATCGTAAAAAAGGAGTGACTTCTCATCTTGCCAAGATGGAGTAGTCCCATTCCTCCCAGGTCCTCCCCTTACAACTAAAAAAACCTGGACATAAGACAACAAACAAGCACAAGAAGGCTGAAAGATGTAAAGAAGAAAGCAGTCCACCTAGGGACCTCAGGACTTGAAGAACAACAGGGCAATGAATTCCCTGGATTTCCTTACTGCCTCCCATATATCCTAAACAGGACACTGCAAAAGCCTCTAACATAGAATTTAAAAAAAAAAAAAAAACAGGCACAAATTAAAGACAAAAAACAACCAAACAACTCCAAGAAAAGTCTGTTGCCTCTAGGCAGAAGACTGAGAAAAGGGTGGCCTACCAGTACAGAAAAGCTTTTTGGCAATATCCACCTTACTCAAACAGCAACAGAAAAACTGCTACCTCCCCTCTCCCAAAGATTCAGTGGGGCTGAACAGGGAGTGATTTCTACCTCAACCCCCATGGAAGCAGGAGGCAGCCCTCCAATTCCCCCCACCCAGCGATGCTGACCAGGCCTGGCAGGGTACTGTCAGCAGGGAGCTGGGCCTCTACTCTCACCCAGAACCAATGGGGGAAAGAGGTAAAACATGAGGGACAGGGAAGTAGCACTCCACTTTCCCCAACCCATCCCCTGGTGTCAGCCAGCAGGAAACAGAGCTTACAAGCTCACTTGGAGGAAAGGAAGTGGTGCAAGTTGAGGTGATGCAAGATGGTGCCCCATTTCTACCAGGAAGGCATCAGCAAGGTCAAGGGGAAGCTGAACTTCTACCTCACCTGTTTGCAGACAGGTAGCGTGAGCCAGTGCTCCACTTTTGCCAGAGCAGTGTTAGAGGAGCCCAGCAGGAAGCTGAGTATACACATCTCCTGGGCCCCTGTACCATACCTCGACAGGGGACCACCTGCTAAAAAAGATCAAGTAAGATGCAGGGTGTTATAATATCCAAAATGTCCACAGATTTTATGACTTTTGAAGCCCTTTGTCACCCCTTATCTGACTATTTGCTAAGATCCCTGGCTTCAGGAGCACACAGTGTAAAAAGGTAGAGACAGTCAAGGACATAAAGAGTTTCAGGGGCATATTATGTGACAACACAGGACTGTAGAGTAGAAAGGGAGTCTGGCCCTATGGTGATACAGGCAGGGCTAGTACTTGCTTTATTAAAACCCATTTAATTATCCTATTATAGGTGCCCCATAAACACTTGCAGGCTGAGTAATAAGAGTACCCGATCAAAGGTTACTTAGTAAACTAGTGCCGTGGCTTGCTCCCATTCTGCTCAAGATGAGATGACTTCAGATATACAAACCTTGACAAAAACTCTACAAAAACTCAATATAAGGTACAAGTGATGGATGAGCCACCAGTTAACCACATGCCTCAACTCTCAGTGGAAATTTCACTTTGAAAGCCTTTTTCAGAAAAAAGATGAATTCATAAAAATGCCACAAATTTAAAAAGTAGCCAATTTAGGGCCTGTTTGATAAAATATGATTTTCTTAGGTGGGACCTAATTCACAGGGTTAGTTTCCAAATATATCCAATTTAAAATAAAAACTAAATACAATTTATATAGCTGGTTAATGTTGTTGGAAAAATAAAATGAAATCCTTGTACTTATATATCTACTGGATAAAGGCCATATAGATAAGCTTTTATTTATTTATTTATTTTTGGTTATATGTTGGTTTTTTAAATTCATTTTTATTGCAATGTGGTTGCTTTACAATGTTGTTAGCCTAGATAAGCTTTTAAAAGTAGCCTTTCCCTCAGAAGCAGATCTAAGGAGGCAACATATCTTGTTGCTATTTTATGTTTCTTATTTACAACATATTTTGTAATCATAAAGTACCCTGAGTTTAGAAAATCCACCTTTTCACTCTATGTCCATAACACACGCAGCATTCTAGCTAGAAAAGGATCTTAGATCTTTCAAGAATCTTAAGGAATCACCAACAGGAACATAAGGAAGGGGCTTCAACTCTTACTAAGCCATCAAAGATCTGTTTATGTCTTTATTGGGAAGTTCCAACCACTATTTAAAAATGCTGAGTTCCATGGAAGTGATGCAAACTTAAAAAACAAAAAAAAGAGGTTCTGAAAAACATGTATCCAAGGCAGGATGCTACAGCTGTGGCTAGGGAGCTATGAATGGTATTAACTGTATACAAATTTCAACTAATACTCAGTAAAGAGCTGCCATCTAGAAAGTTTTCCTTTTTTATGAAAGTAGAGTGGAAAACTATCACTCCCTCTCTAATAAAATGTCACTTACAACATAGTGGCATCTAGTGTGGGTCTCTTTACTCTTAGGTGACAAGAATAAAAGAAAGAGGAGCCTTACAGGAGCAGGAATCTGTGAGCAATTACCTTAAGAAGAAGCTATAAAGGAGCAGGAAT
>NW_006773138.1:1274009-1287418 GCF_000442215.2 Lipotes vexillifer | reverse complement strand
TGCTTTTGAAAAAAATTTAGCCATAGTTAAGACCTAGCAGAGCTGCAAAGGCTTTAGATATCAAATCAAACAGACAGAAGTCCTCAACATATAAACCAAGATGAAAAAAAACCTGCATTCAAGAAAAGATTCAGCTGATTTACATATAAACATCATAGCCAAAGTCTGGAAAATAAGAATAATGTTAGATGAAACTATGACTGAAATAAGTATTAGTAAAAAACAGCAAATTTCATATTTCTAGGCAGGTTTTTTAACAAGTTTACTCTATTCAGATCTCAGAAAATAATGAGCCTTGAAGCACCTATTACTTGGAGGCAGCATATCCTATTTCAGAGAAAGTACATAAGAGTTTGAAAAGAATGCAACCTGGTTTCTCAAATGTAAGCATCTTTCCTACCTTGGTGAGCAAAAAACCTCAACCAATCAACTGAAATCGTGTTTCATTTGGTCTCAATGTTTTCACAGATTATGAAAGACCTGGTGCTTATTACAAAGAATTAAGATTATGAATATATATCTCCAAATGCACCAACCTTAATTAAATGGCCTGGTCAATTAAAAATTTTCAAACTGATTAAAGTACACTTTAGAGCTACTTAGTAAACTCATATATTACAAATAGAACACTGCTTTTAGTTTATCTTTTCATTAGACAGATTTACAAAAATCTTACCTCTGCTTAAGAACACACTAATCCTTTAAATAAGTATAAAATATATATCTAAAAGTATTAGAAAAAGCCAATTACATATCAACTAAGATCAAAAATATCTACTGTTATTAGAAATAACAATTTCTGCTTTTCACATTTGACAAGTATGTTAAAACATCACAAGGTTCAACTTCCCTGGCAGGGTTTAAAGTATACTGTCATATTTTTTATGAACAATAATAGCATTCAATGTGCACTTATTACATACCAGGGATTATACTAAATCTCTCATATGCACCACTTCATTTAATACTATTATCCCCATTTTAAATATGAGGAAATTAAGGCTCAGAAAAGTTAAGCAACTTTCCAAGGCTTCCCAGACTTTAAATGGAAGAATTAAGATTTAAACCAAGATTTGTATGTCTCCAAATCCTATGCTTTGCCACTCTACTGTACTGGCTCCCTTACTATCATGTTTCCATATACTAGAAGCAGTAAGCAAGCCAGGGACTTAATTAAGCTAATGAAAGCTTATTCTTTATAACAGATCTTTATACAGAGCTGCTCTATTAGTGTCCAAATGATTCTTTGCAATAAGCATCAGGTAATGTTCAGTCCAGTCTTCCTTTTATGTCTTGCTTGCCAAGACTTACCTAGGCAATAAAAGACCATGTTCACTTCAACACTATCTTCTGCTTCTCTTATTTAGTCACCACTTGTGAAAACACTAAAGATCACAAATGCAAATAATAATTCTTTATTCTGTTTTTTATGTGGTTCATGACTTTTATTAAAATGCTTCAAAATCTCAGAACTAAAGAGATTGTAAAAAAGGAGCCACACAAAGCAACTTGGAAGTCAACTAGGTAAAGACAGTGACCCATATATGCCGCTGTTATTGGAGATTAATCTTGATTTTGGCTCCATACTTTTGAAGAATGGGCAACCCCAAACCCGGGGCTCCTTTATAGAACTAACTGGAGAGAAGCATTCAAGACCTGACAGACATTAACCTGGATCTGACTTCATGCAATTTCCCCTAAAGCTTATCATTTCTGTTCAATCTAATTTAAAAAAAAACAACAAACCCTCTCAAGGAAAAAAAAGTTAAGGGTGTTATACTCTGGAGAAGCGCCTACCCCGACCCCAGAACTTTCTCACAAGCCAAAAGAATGGAACAACTATATGAATAAAAGCTTAAATCAGATCAACAAACACTCTAGAGTGCAACCTAAGCTAAGTGACACACATGGATTCTTAAGGAGAACTGAAGAACACTGGGAGACTTAGGATTCATGTGGAAGGCGCAGTCAATAACTATAGTAATCCAAAGGTATTCTGAAGTTAAGTGTACACGGATGTTAAATATGCATCTTGTTAAGTTCAACATGCAGAGCTATGCCTTGTTCACTGGAAAGGTCCCCCATGCCTTGCATCTTCAAGGTGGCCAGATCTAAGGTGAATCCCTCAGTGTTCTTCTAGACTCCTTTGGCTCCTGGATTCCCCAACAGTGCAGGCTGCTTTGACTCCTCAGACCTGTCAGTTCTTTGGACTGAACGTTCCCTTTCAATGCATCCATGTACTTAAGTTTCAGAAGAAAACCCATTTATTTGCTAAGGTTAACATGTGTGTTTGCTAGATGATCTGTATGTTAATCTGACAAACCATTATAAAGAAATACTAAAACTTAAAAAAATCAACCTCTACACACAAGCTATTTATAATATAGTCAGGTACATGAGGCAAAAACACTGGGTTACATACCATAAGTATAGGGCAAATACATAATAAATTCCCAAATGAGTGGTGTAGATGATGTGTATTATGGTCCCAAAGGAGTGATCAAGGTAAGAAATTATTTGGGGATGTTATTACATTTTCAAAAATATCCAAACTTGGGGCTTCCCTGGTGGTGCAGTGGTTGAGAGTCGGCCTGCCAATGCAGGAGACATGGGTTCGTGCCCAGGTCCTGGAAGATCCCACATGCCGCGGAGCGGCTGGGCCCGTGAGCCATGGCCGCTGAGCCTGCGCATCCGGAGCCTGTGCTCCACAATGGGAGAGGCCACAACAGTGAGCGGCCCGCGTATCCGAAAAAAAAAAAACAAAAAACAAACCAAACTTGTAAAAATAAGAATGACATATTTACCATTCTTTTAAACATTCCAAATTAAGGATAAAACATCTCTAAATTAACTTTTTTCCCAACAAACCAACCAATCAGTTACAGAGAGAAGATGTTCTCACTCTGTCTCTACAATCTGATATCAACAGGTTATATGGTTAATCCATTTTAAAAAACTGAACTGTGATTTAAATCCACAGGAATCGACCATCAATACCAAGGTCTATCTGATGTCTGGTGATGCAGCTGTTTGCAACACAGCTTTTACTATCACCTCAGCCAAAGGACTAATGTGAAATAGTGGGCACACCTCTCTCTCTTTTTTCCCAGCACACAAGTAGATGATCTCCTATGGAGGCTTTTTCCCCCTTATCAATTGTGGAAAACAACGATCTATGTAAGTTAGTGAATTCTAGATAGCAATAATAAGACTGAGTAGGAAAGGAATTTCTAATCCTTGGGGAAATAGCAGTTCATTTAAATGGCCAGTTGGATAAATTACTTGTGTTTTTGTGGATAACTAGATTCTGTTTCTATCTTTTTGGTGATTCATTTCTGGGGATCATTAGAGAAACCTTTAGGAGAAATCCCTCTTCATACCTCCTTTGTGACCTTTGAAGGTCACCACACAGCTAGCATCTTCAGCTGACCAGATCTTCAGCTGGGCATCCATTCCCCCACTCAGAACCACAAGGCCTGATGGGAAAAACCTGCAACAATTCACATCAAATACATGTCCTTCCAGTACTCTCTGGAAAAACAAAAGAAAATTCCATGCTAGTTCTCTTGTCCATCCCTTGATGTTCTCTTACCTCCCATATCCTTAGTCCCGTAAATGATATATCTACATGCTGCATTTTAAAACAAAAGAGGTCGAAAGAATCTCTTCAGTTCATCTGTATACCAGGTAATGTTCTTAGAGCTGTTGGCTCCCTTTCCTGGGCTTTGGCTGCAAATGTTGTGAATTTGAATTCCATAGCTCTCATAGCCATCCCTAACTCTAGTTCTACATATAAGGAGCTGAGGAGGCTTGAGGGTTCTTTTACTTGTCTTTTCTTAAAATCCTCTGTACAGGTTGGGGGGCTCAGCCATATAGTCAGTGTAACAGCCTAGCTACTCTGTCTTAGAAATGGGTCACTAAAGGCAGTTCATACCATCCACTCACAGACATTCACTAGCCTGGCTCTTCCACTGTTCCAGCCCCAATTTGTTCTGGCAAATCACCAAACTTGAGCATGGTTCTCAGATTAACAAATGGAAGAACAAAGATCAACTGAAGTGCAGTGTTCCTACATTTTCAGAATGGGCCACTCTTCTTTCCATGGCCCAGTCTAAGGTTTCTCAGACCACCCTAAAAGTGTACCCAAAGTCTTTACTCTGAGCTCTCCATTGGAAGCCTGCCAGATCTTCATGCTCCCATCAGTACTAGAAGACACACCAAGGCCTCCTCCACTGGAAATGTCCAGGCATGTTATCTGTTTAAACGACAAAACAACCAGTGTTACAAATAACGAAATGCTCTTCTTCCCTTGAAATATGTTATAAACCTCTCTCATTTCACACTCCCCTAAGACTTCTTCAAGCCTATGCTTCCCAACACAAAGGACATGTGTTTCATATGAAGGCTGAGTTATCATCACCGATCTCCCAACAAGGCTGGAGCCAAAACCCTTTATTTCTTGAAACAAAAAACTATTCTTGTAGTCATCTATAATCTCCTGCTTCAGCTATAAAGTTACTTATTCCCATATCATTTCCATAGTTTCTATCTTTTGCTATTTTATTTTAAAATTAAGATACCTCTCCTAATTCTTAGGAACCCACTTACACAAAAAGACAGATTTCCAAGATGCACCAGGATTCAAGAAAAAGCAAAGATGCTTCCAACTTACTACTTTACATTCCCTCTGTAAAATCTTAACTGTCTGTGTGTGTATTTCAGAATAAGTAATAGAAAAATTCTCAAATTCACTTATGCAATTTCAATATTAGGAATCACTTCATGAATAAGCCATGATCAGAATGCCAAGTCTCTTTCATAAATCAATACATGCATACATAATATCCCCTTTTTATTAAAAAACACCCAGCTGCAAATATTCCAGAAATGTAAGACTGAGATATATAATCACAGTCATATTCCCAGCAACTATGATTCCAATATGACCTAAATTATTTTTAAAAAGTAGGAACTTTCAACAACAAAAAACAAAAAAAATAGGAACTTTGCCTTTAATTATTCAACCTTCCACTTTGCATCTCTATGCCAATTAAGCCATAATGAATAAGTCTGGCAAAAACTAAAGGGATATATGGGTCAACTCTAACACTTTCTAAGACTTTTTCTTCTTTATTTTGGTTCCTCAATAAAAGGACCATTAACTTAATTGCAGTTCTTTTAATTTTAAGGATTATGACAACAATTAACATTTACATCATGTTTTATCATTTATAAAAGATTTTCAAATACACTAAATCATTTGATCCTCATAATAATCCCATTCTGCTCCTAGCTTCTCATCAGTGGATACTGCTTTCACATTCTAGTGTAGGAGACATTTCTCAGATCTTTCTTCTCCAACACCACTGCTACCACCCTAATCCTGGGCCTTAAATCTGACTACCAGTACTGTCAAGTTCAACTCTATTCTGGCTCCCCAACTACATGATGAGCTTTATAAGTGTCAGAACCATGTCCAGCACTTTCTCACACAAATCACAGGCTATGTACAGAGTAACTATTTAACAAATACCTAATAACAGTTTGGGAAGAGGGATGAAGCAGCTCATCAACACTAGATAAGAAAGTAAAGCCATCTGACCTATATCAATGAGACCAGCTACTGTCCCCATTCAAGGGTCCCAGAAACAAAACATATTTAAACACTTTCCTACTCACTCTGAAATCAATTTAATCCCTAAAGCAATACAGCCCAGCCCCTTTCCTGACTCAGGCGCCATCTATCCAGCTGCCGGCTAGGCATCTATCTTTGGCTTTATAGTGGACACCTGAAACTTAACATGTCCAAAATAGAACTCTTATTTCCCCCGCTCCCTACCAATGCAACTACTTGTCCCCCAAGTAAATGACACCAGAATTTACCCAATTCTCAGGCCAAAATTTTTGGAATTATCCCAACTCCTCATTTACTCACATCTTATATCCAAGTCATTGGCAAATCCTGTCTGGACCCACACCCTAGAATACAGGCTCTATACCACAGTTCTATCCATTACTATATAGCCCCAGTGCCCAGAAGAGTATCTGGAATATAGTAGGTGATTAATAAATGGGCGAATCACCTAATAATGAGCTCAAATAAGAGAAAGGGAGAATAAGAAATAGAATAAAGGAACAATTAACGATTTTTAAAAAAATGACCCACTCCTCAAAAGGTAAATGGTTTTCCCAACTCCCCAGGGAGTTCACCACTTCCTCCCCCAGTGGTCTTCAGCTTCTATGTTTATACTGGGCTGGCCAAAAAGTTCGTTTGGATTTTTCTATAACATCTTACGGCAAAACCCAAATGAACTTTTTGGCCAACTCAATATATCATAGTGGTTGTCAACAAGGGGCAATTTGTTTCTGGGGGGACATTTGGTGATGTCTGTAAACATTTTTAGTTGTCACAACTGGGGGCGGTGTCCAATGGACAACTTGTAGCTAGAGGCCAGGGATGCAGCTAAACATCCTACAGTGCATAGAATAGCCCCCTACAAAAAAGAATTATCTAGCTTAAAATGTCAATACTGCCAAGGTTGAGAAACTCTGATATATGATTTGGTACCCTCTCAGTTAATATACTCTTCCTGGAAAGGATAGGGATATTGTGTTATTTATCTCAGTTACGTATCTTTGGGGCCCTAGTTCCTAGACCTAAAAAGTAATTAAGTCTGAACTATCTATTCTTTCAAAGTGATAGAACACTGAAAAGTAGATTATACATCATACCAGTTGTCTCCTTCCTCCATATTTTTATTAAAGAGAAAGAGGAAAGAGAACTAACATTTATTGAATAGCTAGCTATCATGTGCCAGACATGTAACAGACACTACTCTCATATAATCCACTCAAAAATCTTTAAGTATTGGTAAGAAATCTGAGGTTTAAGAGGTAGTTTAATTTCCCCAAGGTGAAAGAGCAGAGCCAGGATACAAACCTAGGTCAGAGGCTAAAGCTAAAGATGTATTCCTTAGTTACAGCAAAAGAACAGACAGATCAATGGAGCATTCCTAAATATTGGATAAAGATGACAATTCAGAGACCTTCAAAATGGTGGAGGAGTAAGATGTGGAGATCACCATCCTCCCCACAAGTACATGAGAAATACATCTACGGGTGGAACTCCTACAGAACACCTACTGAACGCTGGCAGAAGATCTCAGACTTCCCAAAAGATATATATATTTTTTTCCTTTCTCTCTTTTTGTGAGTGTGTATGTGTATGCTTCTTTGTGTGATTTCGTCTGTATAGCTTTGCTTTTACCATTTGTCCTAGGGTTCTGTCTGTCTGGGTTTTTTTGTTTGTTTATTGTTTTTTAGTATAGTTTTAAGTGCTTGTTATCATTGGTGGATTTGTTTTTCGGTTTGCCTGCTCTCTTCTTTCTTTTTTTTTCCCCTTTTTTTTATTACTTTTTAATCTTTTTTATTTTTAATAATGTTTTTATTTTAATAACTTTATTTTATTTTTTCTTTCCTTCTTCCTTTTGTTCCTTCCTTTTCTTCTAAGCCATGTGGCTGACAGGGTTTTGGTGCTCCAGCCGGGTGTCAGGCCTGTACCTCTGAGGTGGGAGAGCCGAGTTCAGGACATTGGTCAACCAGAGACCTCCCAGCTCCACATAATATCAAATGGCAAAAGCTCTCCCAGAGACCTCCATCTCAACGCTAAGACCCAGCTCCACTCAACGACCAGCAAGCTACAGTGCTGGACACCCTATGCCAAACAACTAGCAAGACAGGAACACAACCCCACCCATTAGCAGAGAGGCTGCCTAAAATCAGAATAAGGCCACAGGCACCCTAAAACACACCACCAGATACAGTCTTGCCCACCAGAAAGACAAGATCTAGCCTCTTCCACCAGAACACAGGCACCAGTCCCCTCCACCAGGAAGCCTACACAATCCACTGAACCAACCTTAGCCACTGGGGGCAGACACCAAAATCAACGGGAACTACGAACCTGCAGCCTGTGAAAAGGAGACCCCAAACACAGTAAGTTAAGCAAAATGAGAAGACAGAGGAATGCACAGCAGATGAAGGAGCAAGGTAAAAATCCACCAGACCAAACAAATGAAAAGGAAATAGGCAGTCTACCAGAAAAAGAATTCAGAGTAATGATAGTAAAGATGATCCAAAATCTTGGAAATAGAATGGAGAAAATACAAGAAATGTTTAACAAGGACCTAGAAGAACTACAGAGCAAACAAACAATGATGAACAACACAATAAATGAAATAAAAAATTCTCTAGAAGGGGGCTTCCCTGGTGGAACGGTGGTTAAGAATCTGCCTGCCAATGCAGGGGACAGCAGTTCGAGCCCTGGTCCGGAGAAGATCCCACATGCCATGGAGCTACCAAGTCCGTGTGCCACAACTACTGAGTCTGTGCTCTATAGCTCACGAATCACAACTACTGATGCTCGCAAGCCACAACTACTGAAGCCCACACACCTAGAGCCTAGCACACCCGTGCTCTGCAACAAGAGAAGCCACCACAATAAGAAGCCAGCGCACCACAATGAAGAGTAGCCCCCACTTGACACAACTAGAGAAAGCCCGCGAGCAGCAACAAAGAGCCAACACAGCCAAAAAATAAAAATAAGTAAAATAAATAAATTAAAAAAAAATTCTCTAGAAGGAATCAACAGCAGAAAAACGGATAAGTGACCTGGAAGATAAAATAGTGGAAATAACTACTGCACAGCAGAATAAAGAAAAATGAAAAAAATTGAGGACAGTCTGAGAGACCTCTGGGAAAACATTAAACACACCAACATTTGAATTACAGGGGTCCCAGAAGAAGAGAAAAAGAAAGGGACTGAGAAAATATTTGAAGAGATTATAGTTGAAAAATTCCCTAATATGGGAAAGGAAATAGTCAATCAAGTCCAGGAAGTGCAGAGAGTCCCATACAGGATAAATCCAAGGAGAAACATGCCAAAACACATATTAACTAAACTATCAAAAATTAAATACAAAGAAAAAATATTAAAAGGAGCAAGGGAGAAACAACAAATAACATACAAGGGAATACCCATAAGGTGAACAGCTGATCTTTCAGCAGAAACTCTGCAAGCCAGAAGGGACTGGCAGGACATATTTCAAGTGATGAAAGGGAAAGACCTACAACCAAGATTACTCTACCCAGCAAGGATCTCATTCAGATTCGAGAGAGAAATTAAAACCTTTACAGACAAGCAAAGGCTAAGAGAATTCAGCACCACCAAACCAGCTTTACAACAAATGCTAAAGGAACTTCTCTAGGCAGGAAACACAAGAGAAGGAAAAGACCTACAATAACAAACCCAAAACAATTAAGAAAATAGTAATAGGAACATACATATTGATAACTACCTTAAATGTAAATGGATTAAATGCTCCAACCAAAAGACAGACTGGCTGAATAAATACAAAAACAAGACCTGTATACATGCTGTCTACAAGAGACCCACTTCAGACCTAGGGACACATACAGCCTGAAAGTGAGGGGATGGAAAAAGATATCCCATGCAAATGGAAATCAGAAGAAAGCTGGAGTAGCAATTCTCATATCAGAGAAAATGATGTTAAAGACTATTACAAGAGACAAAGAAGGACACTACATAATGATCAAGGGATCAATCCAAGAAGAAGATATAACAATTGTAAATATTTATGCACCCAACATAGGAGCACCTCAATACATAAGGCAAATGCTAAAAGCCATAAAAGGGGAAATCGACAGTAACACAATCATAGTATGGGACTTTAACACCCCACTTTCACCAATGGACAGATCATCCAAAATGAAGATAAATAAGGAAACACAAGCTTTAAATGATACATTAAATAAGATAGACTTAATTGATATTTATAGGACACTCTATCCAAAAACAACAGAATACACATTTTTCTCAAGTGCTCATGGAACATTCTCCAGGATAGATCATATCTTGGGTCACAAATCAAGCCTCAGTAAATTTAAGAAAACTGAAATCATATCAAGTATCTTTTCTGACTGCAACGCTATGAGACTAGATATCAATTACAGGAAAAATCTGTAAAAAATACAAACACGTGGAGGCTAAACAATACACTACTTAAAAACCAAGAGATCACTGAAGAAATCAAAGAGGAAATCAAAAAATACCACGAGACAATGACAATGAAAACATGATGACCCAAAACCTATGGGATGCAGCAAAAGCAGTTCTTAAGACGCAAGTTTATAGCAATACAATCCTGCCTCAAGAAACATCTCAAATAAACAGCCTAACCTTACACCTAAAGCAATTATAGAAAGAATTAAAAAAACCCAAAGTTAGCAGAAAGAAAGAAATCATAAAGATCAGATCAGAAATAAATGAAAAAGAAGTGAAGGAAACAATAGCAAAGATCAATAAAACTAAAAGCTGGTTCTTTTGAGAAGATAAACAAAATTCATAAACCATTACCTAGACTCATCAAGAAAAAAAGGAGGAAGACTCAAATCAATACAATTAGAAATGAAAAAAGGAGAAGAGAAGTAACAACTGACACTGCAGAAGTATGAAGGATCATGAGAGACTACTACAAGCAACTATGCCAATAAAATGGACAACCTGGAAGAAATGGACAAATTCTTAGAAAAGCACAAACTTCTGAGACTGAACCAGGAAGAAAGAGAAAATATAAACAGACAAATCACAAGCACTGAAATTGAGACTGTGATTAAAAATCTTCCTACAGGGCTTCCTTGGTGGCGCAGTGGTTGAGAGTCCACCTGCTGATGCAGGGGACACGGGTTTGTGCCCCGGTCCGGGAAGATCCCACATGCCACGGAGCGGCTGGGCCTGTAAGCCATGGCCGCTAAGCCTGCGCGTCCTGAGCCTGTGCTCCGCAACGGGAGAGGCCACAACAGTGAGAGGCCTGCGTACCACAAAAAACAAACAAACAAACAAACAACCCAATCCAAAAATGGGCAGAAGACCTAAATAGACATTTCTCCAAAGAAGATATACAGATTGCCAACAAACACATGAAAGGATGCTCAACATCACTAATCATTAGAGAAATGCAAATCAAAACTACAATGAGGTATCACCTCACACCACTCAGAAGGGCCATCATCAAAAAATCTGCAAACAATAAGTACTGGAGAGGGTGTGGAGAAAAGGGAACCCTCTTGCACTGTTAGTGGGAATGTAAACTGATACAGCCACCACGGAAAACAGTCTGGAGGTTCCTTAAAAAACTAAAAATAAAACTACCATACAACCCAGCAATCCCACTTCCAGGCATATACCCTGAGAGAACCTTAATTCAAAATGAGTCATGTACCACAATGTTCATTGCAGCTCTATTTACAACAGCCAGGACATGGAAGCAACCTAAGTGTCCAATGACAGATGAATGAATAAAGAAGATGTGACATATATATACAATGGAATATTACTCAGCCATAAAAAGAAACGGAATTGAGTTATTTGTAGTGAGGTGGATGGACCTAGAGTCTGTCATACAGAGTGAAGTAAGTCAGAAAGAGAGAAACAAATACCGTATTCCAACACATACATATGGAATCTAAAAAAAACAACAAAAAAAGTTTCTGAACAACCTAGGGACAGGACAGGAATAAAGACGCAGACGTAGAGAATAGACTTGAGGATATGGGGAGGGGGAAGTGTAAGCTGGGATGAAATGAGAGAGTGGCATGGACATATATACACTACCAAATGTAAAATAGCTAGTGGGAAGCAGCCGCATAGCACAGGGAGATCAGCTCAGTGCTTCGTGACCACGTAGAGGGGTGGGTTAGGGAGAATGAGAGGGAGACACAAGAGGGAAGAGATATGGGGATATATGTATATGTATAGCTGATTCACTTTGTTATAAACCAGAAACTAACATACCATTGTAAAGCAATTATACTCCGATAAAGAGGTTAAAAAAAAAAAAAGATGACAATTCAAGTCCTTGAGATAAAGGATGGATTACTTTGTAGTGCTGTAACAAACTAATCATTTCAAAAAGAATTTAGTTACACAACATTGTAAATCAACTAAACTTCCATAAAATAAATTTTTAAAAATTAAGGTAGAACCCTACTTCAAATCAAATAACAAAAATAAAGTTTGAAATGTAAAAAATAAAACATAAAAGTTCAAAGATTACTATATTTATAATTTTATTTAACAAACACTATTTATATTGTGCTTGCCATGTTCCAGACCCAATTCTAACTGCTTCAATCCTCATAACAACCCTAAGAGATAAATATTTTTACTCCCATTTTACAGATTAGGAACCTATAGCACAGGAAGGTTAAGTACCTGGCCTAAGGTCACAGTTAGTAAGTGGCAGAACCAAAATTCGAATCCAGGGGGTCAAATCCAATAAGCCCATCTCTAGAGTCCCTGCTCTTACCCATTATGCTGTGTAATTACAATATATATATATAAAATCATGGACTACCCTAAGCAGGGTCCCAAAGGTAGTCACCATAAATTGATAGGTTTTATTATCTAGAAAATTAAATATTTTGTATGTCAAGACAGAATAAACAAATAACAATAAACAATAAGGTAGAAAAAAACTGCAAAATATATAGCAAAGGATCAATACCCTTATTATAAGAAGAGCTCTTATCAATAAAGAAAAAAATTCACACTTAGAAAAATGGGCAAATGACATGAAGAGAGGCCAATAAATATATGAAAAAGTGGTCAATTCATAATTAATCAAAGGAATGTAAGTTAAAATAGCAATGAAACACCATCTCTAAAAATGCCAAAACTTTAAAAAATTTGAATACCCAGTATCAGCAGAGAATGTCAAGTCAGACTGTAGAAAAGCAATATGGTAAAAGTCTTTTTAGTCAATGGATAGGGCCCAGTAGCAGGTCAGTTAATCAAAAAATTCAGTTAGAGTAGGAAATAATAAAAAATGATACATAAATACCTACATTTTATTTTAACTCAAATATATAAATGTACATTAATATTCACTAATCTTTTCATCAGTCCACTAATTACTATAAGGAAGCTTTATCTTGACTTGCTTGTAATATACTATAAGCAAAAGGTACACAACTTCCAATTTCCTTAAAGCAAGGCAAATCTTGAGTCACACTTACAGAGCAATCTAAGAGCAAAAATTTATACAGGGTTTTTTTAAAAAAATCTTTCCCCTAATATTCTACTACATTTATCTTGTCCACACATACTAAAATAGCAGGTTTTTAAAAAACTCTTCTTAGGAATTCCCTTGCAGTCCAGTGGTTAGGACTCCACAGGTTCAATCCCTGGTCAGGGAGCAAAGATCCTGCATGCTGCGTGGCACAGACGAAAAAAAAAACCTCTTCTTTATCAAGTGTCTATGGGGCTTCCCTGGTGGCGCAGTGGTTGAGAGTCCGCCTGCCGATGCAGGGGACACGGGGTCGTGCCCCGG
>NW_006773138.1:1242438-1273912 GCF_000442215.2 Lipotes vexillifer | reverse complement strand
GAGGCCACAACAGTGAGAGGCCCGCGTACCCCAAAAAAAAAAAAAAAAAAAAAAAAAGTCTCTATGAAGTAATCAACTTAGTTTTCAAAGACATAGTCACTCTGCCTTTCACACTCATATTTTATTGGTTTAATATATTTAATTAACATAATTTCAAAAACGATACAACTGGCATTGTAACTGACCATTGGTAAGCATTCAGCTTAACTGGGAGTATCAGTATGCAGACCTCAGAGACTTTACAAGCTGCAAATGTGTTGTGGGCATGAGTCAGAATGGTTTACAGAGGAAATGTAGAGCAACAGTTGACTCAATAAATCAGTTAAGTGGAAGTCAGTTAGAACATACCAACAGCCTTATAAAGTACATTTCCTGTGACTCAACATTATACTTTTATAAATGTACTCTAAGTTTTTCTTATCTTTGTGAGAAAAGGGTTAGCTATATTATCAAAATATGAAGTCACGAAATCGGAAATGACTGAATGTCTGGTAATGTAAGATTAGAAAAATAAATTATAGTAAAGTCATAACAGTGGAATACTATGCAACTCTTAAAATAATACACATAAAGTAAACAAACAATGATGTACATAATATATTATTAAGAATTAAAAAATAGGGCTTCCCTGGTGGCGCAGGGCCATGGCCCATGAGCCATGGCCACTGAGCCTGCACGTCCGGAGCCTGTGCTCCGCAACGGGAGAGGCCACAACAGTGAGAGGCCCGCGTACAGCAAAAAAAAAAAAAAAAAAACAATTAAAAAATAACTTATAAAACAACATGTACTGTAAAAACCTGTTGTGGTAAAATAGTTAAAGCAAAAAGACTGGATCAAGTAAAATAATGATATGTAAAGCTTAGCATGTGCTGGCACATAGCAGGTGATCAATAAATGTCAGCTATTTCTACTATGATTATTATTTTTTAACTTTTTAAAGTCGAGATACATTAATATACAATATTATATAAGTTCCAGGTGTACAAAATAGCGATTCACAATTTTTTAAAGGTTATATTCCATTTATAGTTATTATAAAATATTGGCTATATTACCTGTATTGTACAATATATCCTTGTACCTTATTTATTTTATACATAACAGTTTGTACCTCTTAATCCCCTACCCCTATTTTGCCCCTCCTTATTTCCCTCCCCACCCTGGTAACCACTACTTTATTCTCTATATCTGTGAGTCTGTTTTTGTTATGTTCACTAGTTTGTTTTATTTTTCAGATTCCACATATAAGTGACATCATACAGTATTTGTCTTTCTCTGACTTATTTCACTTAGCATAATGCCTTCCAAGTCCACCTACGTTGCTGCAAATGGCAAGATTACTATGATTATTACTGAGTGTTACATAACAAAAGCTTACAATAGTTATCTTTAGATTATAGAAATGAGTGATTTTCACTTTTACATTTCCTAAATTTTCATCACTAAATATGTATTTGTTTTGCAATAAGGATAAAAACAGCTATTTTTGAAAATGTACCACACACTAAGAAGCAGTAGGCTTTAATACAATCAGTTTATTCACCTATTTCTCATTTCTGCTTCTAAAAAGCTTATGGTAGTAGAAAGGGCTTTATCACGAAGACCTTTGAAAATTATCCCTCAGTATGCTGTACTTGGAATTTTGAGAAAATGTCCCTTCCGTTAGGCAAAGGGACAGAAATATGAGCAGTGGCAAATTACTCGAACGTCAACTACTATCATCATTATCCAAAAGCTGGTAAGTAGCTCTGGTAAAACATATATAAGGAAATTTCATACAATTCCTTTATTTGAGATTACCAGTGAGTGGATTTGTATATTTATTCTAAGTGGACCCAAGTACCAGTTTTGCCAAACATATCACGATTTATCAGCTGTGTCATCTTATAATGCAAAGTAAATGAAAAACACATTAATTATGAATATGTTTATAGCACTAGACCAGCAGATAAAATGAAAAATTAACATGTTATTATATTTTCTCCTCATTTTATCAGAATACTTACACTCTTTGTATGAATTCTGGAAAAAGTAGTATATGGTGCCAAAAACTTCGAAGATGCATTTTCCTTTGGACATGAAATATGAATGCTTTTCTAAACAGAGAAGGAAAAATGAAATCCATCAGTAAAGCTACTCCAATGGAATTAAAGCTTCTTAAAGAAAATATTAGGACAAAAGAACACTCTTACCTTTTAAGTGTACCCTAATCCTCCTTCCCCAACCCAAGACACTATCACTCCCCTACAGATCAGCAGTCCTTTTACTGCAGAGGGCTGCAATGTAATTTGGTACTGCTGAGCCATTATGCTTTTATGTTGAAGAAAACTGTTCCATAGAAGACAAACCGACAATAAGATACAAATGACAAACAAGAGAACATTGATTTTCATAAGAAAATCTAATACCAGTACTCTCAGTCAGCAGTGTGGCACGGAATAGTACCAACCGTTGTGAAAAAACAGCACCAGCTCCCGGGCCTAGGGTTGAAAAGACTAGTCTAAAAGTAAACTTGCTGCCTATAAAAGAACTTTCAGAAAAAATTGTTAGACTACTGACATGTACAGTTACCAGAGTAAGAAAGTAGGTAAAGTAAATTACGGTACACTCACAAAATGTGTAGGCCCTGGTCAGGCTTGTGGTGCCCATTCCGAACTAAGACTTAAACTGACTATACATGTTCATAGACTGGCCATCACCAAATAGCTGTCTTATGATTTCCCACATGTTTTGACTAGTCATTATCACATATATTTCAGCTACTATAGCAAGATAACACTAGTGACGTAGTAGTAAATTACACCTAGAACCAGATGTTAGATTCAAGTGACATGACTTGCTGAAGGCAGACTGCAACCATTTAGGGTAAGTATGTTGGTGTTTCAAGGCAGAGGTATAAAAGGCTTGGTTAAACATCGCCTCAAGGATTCTTGCAGTACAACAATCCCTTACTCTAATCTGCAGAATATTAACACCATCCCCTAAGTGTATATCTCCTACACAGAGCTGAGGAGCTGCTCTCACCAAATGGCCCCTAACCTGTTATCTCTTCTGCAGTAGTACTTGAAAGTTTCTGGAAATTCTGCTGGACAATGAAAATGCCTTCAATAATCAAGATTTTCCGAACCTCTTTATAAGGCTAATCTATGTACAACAAGCGCAGTCCTCATAGTTCATTAGAAAGAACAGTTTCAAAGTTATTCTCATCACTGAAAATCAATATATTCTTATTACAGGTCTTCTCCTTTAAAAAGAGAATTAGATTATCTATACAAACAGTACTTTCTTAGCCAGTGTATCTATGCCTGGCTGCCTGCAGGCCTTTCATTAAATGAGTGTTTGTTTCTAACCACATGACAAAGCCCATACAGCTGCAAGAGAGCTGACCCGGATTTGGAATTGTCTCCTGTACCAGAAACTAAAGTGTCAGCTAAACTTTCCTGGCTAAATATTCATACCAAGCAAGGATGAGGAGCTCTGAAAGCTTAGTGTTCGATCGAGCCTCTGTAAGAACTGGGTTTGCTCTCAGAAGACTATTTCTTTGGGGCTAATTATGTAAAAGATTTCAAGAATCAGTGGTTTTCTCCTGCTTATTGATCCTGCAAATCACCCTTTAACCATAAACAGACTATGAAGGAAGATAAAAGTTGTTACCTTCCAGCAGTAGAGAATCATGCTGTTAATGAAAAGATATTAAAGAAAAGCTGCAGAAGATATCAAAACAGACAAAATTCAGTGTGAGGGGGAAGTGTGAATATTCCACATTAAGATAAAATTAAAAGTCAAACTTTTTATCTTTCCAAGTTAGGTTTTTAAGCATAATGACAGATCTGTATAATATAACACTGTAGCAACATCAAACAGCAAAGTGACTCATGGCAGTTAGGAAACAAATGAACGTTCAACCATAAGCATTTACTGTCTGACTTAGCAAGTACACTGCAGAAATTAGTAATGATATTGGAAAAGATAAGGATTGTATCACAGCCTGAGTACAAAGGGAAGAAAGGAAGTCAGCGCCCAGGCTGTGGATGGATACTGGCAAACACCTGGAAAAAATGTAGGCTTGCAAGGTGGTGTTATACTTGAAGTTAATAGAACTGGGTTTCAATTCTGACATAGTCTAACTAGCTTTGATTATTAGGGGTTAATTAACCTCTCTGAATCTGTTTGCTTATCTGCAAAATGTAAATTTAAAATGCCAATCCCACAGGATTGTTATGATAAACAATAACTCACTTTTAATATCTTAGTTTCTTTCATATGCAATTTCACTCCCCACTAATCAGCTTATGAGGTAGAATATTGTCTCTGTTTTATAGATGAAGAAACTGAGGCTCAGGTAACTAAGTTATTTGTCCAAAACCATATTGCTAGTAAGTGTCACAGTAACTAAGACTTGGACTCAGATCTTCTGGCACTTTCTAAAATACTGTTCATGAAAAACAAATATAAAATATATAATAACATGTAGCTTATTATTTTGCACAGAGGGTAATGAATGAACATCTGCTAAAGATCTTATGTAAAAAACAAAGTATTCTCTACTCTTGTCAGTACACCTGAAATATTTTACAACTAAAAATGCTTAATTATACACACACCAAAAAAGGCTGTTTCACCCTTTGGGAATCATCTCACCAGAGCACACTGACTGCTGCCATCAGAAAGAGGAAGGAGGGCTTCCCTGGTGGCGCAGTGGTTAAGAATCCACCTGCCAGTGCAGGGGACACAGGTGCAAGCCCTGGTCCAGGAAGATCCCACATGCCGCGAAGCAACTAAGCCCATGTGCCACAACTACTGAGCCTGCGTTCTAGAGCCCACGAGGCACAACTACAGAAGCCTGTGTGCCTAGAGCCCTGTGCTCCGCAACAAGAGAGGCCACCACTATGAGAAGCCTGCGCACTGCAACAGAGAGTAGCCCCCACTCTCTGCAACTAGAGAAAGCCTGCGCGCAGCAACGAAGACCCAACGCAGACAAAAATAAATAAAAATAAAATAAATAATTAATTAATTTTAAAAAAAAAGAAAGAGGAAGGAAAGTCAGATCATGAGTTCTGCAACTTACATGGCCACCTACTCACCTCAAAGCCCAATGAGAAAAACAATTAAGTACTACTAATGCAGGCCTTCACCAAGGTGTGCCCAGACACATTATAAAACTACACTGTACAATATGGTGGGTGCTAGCCACATAAAGCTACTGAGCACTTAAAATGTGGCTAATGCAAATGAGTAAATGAATTTTTAATGTTATTTAAAATTTAGTTTAAAAACATACTTGATTCAGTTACTGGAAAACTTTTTAAGTACGTTTGGAACTACTTAGATATGTGAATCTGTTTTCAACTGTAAATTTTTTCAAACCTAAACACATATCAAGTATTTCCAATAAAAATTTAGAGTCTGGGACTTCCCTCGTGGCACAGTGGTTAAGAATCCGCCTGCCAATGCAGGGGACACGGGTTCAAGCCCTGGTCTGGGAAGATCCCACATGCTGCAGAGCAACTCAGCCCATGCACCACAACTACTGGGCCTGTGCTCTAGAGCCCACGAGCCACAACTACTGAAGCCCGTGCACCTAGAGCCTGTGCTCTGCAACAAGAGAAGCCACCGCAATGAGAAACCCACACACCACAAAGAAGAGTAGCCCCTGCTCGCCACAACCAGAGAAAGCCTGTGCATGGCAACGAAGACCCAACACAGCCAAAAATAAATAAATTTTATATAAAAAAAATTAGAGTCTGAATTGAGATTTGCTCTAAGTGTAAAATATACAGTGGATCTCAAAGACTTAATAAAAAAAACTATCTCTAATAATTTTTTATATTAATTACAGGTTAAAATAATACTTTGGATATACTGGGTTAAATAAAATGCATTATTAAAATTAATTTCACCTGTTTCTTTTTACCTTTTTTAGGTGGCTACTAGAAAATTTTAAATTACACATGTGGATACACTACTATATATAACATAGATAAACAAGGACCTACTATATAGCACACGGAACTATATTCAATACCTTATAATAACTTATAATGGAAAGGAATCTGAAAAAGAAAATATATATGTACATACATAACTGAATCACTTTGCTGTACACCTGAAACACTGTAAATCAACTATACTTCAATAAAAAAAATTACATATGTGGCTCACATTCATCTATTGGACAGCACTGGTATAAGGGAAGTAAGAGGAAGTTTGCATCTAAAAGCATATGTATATATAAAAGAAAAAGAAAACTCTTGACATTCAAAGGCAGTAAAAACTATGATTATTATACAAATGAAATGGAGATGACACTGATACGCAGGTAACAGTATAAATATTTAAAGTACGTATATAGGTACTACCATAGTTTTGGACACAGTGCTACCTAGAAGACATAAAAACCTACCTTGTTTATTTCATTCACAATAAATCCTTCCGAAGCTGTAACCTCTGGGATGCCATCAAGGCCAATTCCTTGACAAGTCAGGCTGCCATACAAAGTTGGTTTCCCTATACAGCACAAAAAAGCATGTCTCAAAAAAATAAGAAGAATTAAACATTTTTCTCCTTGAAGACCCGATTCAGGCATCTGTATAAATGCGAGGAAATTGGCTCATGAAAGAAAAGCAGGCACTTGTGTTAAAAGTGAGGTGAAGTAGAAAGAGCACTAGTCTAGGCAAACCTAATTTGGAAGAAATATATTCAAGGGCTAAAAGCCAGGAACAAAGATTTTGAGATACAACATAGTATTTGTAGAGAAAACTACTAGAGTAGTCTCAACCTCAGTTTTACTGGCTGTGAAATGGAATTCTACCAGGACGAAAGGTGAAGATGAACATGAACATATGCATTTATCCACAGTATATACACATAATACAGAGTAAAGAGTTAAGCTTCAATAACTGGAAAATTTGCTTAAGTAGGACACTGCTTTTGCAGTGATATGGGCTAAATAAGATATTATCCTACACATAAACATATGTAGATGGTAGAATGGAGTTAAAAACATTCTATTCTTCTTCTGCACTTTATATATACACTTCTGCAACAGCCCGTAACACGCTGTTTACATTTCTGGCCTCCCCACCAGACTGTGAAGTCCTTGAGCTCAGAAACTAGCAAGGTGCTACAAATTATTCAGTTAAGTAACTTGCATTCTAGGAGTAAGAGGGAAGTAAAAACCATCATGGATTCATGCAGAGTGGGAGAGCTTCTTAGAGAGGGTGGGACTTAAGTAGGATCTTGAAAAAAGATAGGACTAGACCAAAGATAAGGGAAAGGAAACCCCAAGTCAGGGAGGGGCGTGTCAAGAATAAGAAAAAGTCACAAAGAACAAGGGGGAAGGAGGCATCAATTAATATACCAGTTTGGTAGTTGAAAGATACTAATGGAGTAACTCACAATCTAGGGTAGAAGTATGGACTAGAGAAGATCTAGTGAAGTAGGTTTTGCAGAGAAATGGCATGAAATTCTAGTTCAGAAAGATGCCACAAAAATAGGATTGAGTGAACTCTGCTTTTTGTCACATTTCATGATTCCCTCCTGACTTCACCAACCATCCTATGAAGTTTAGCCCTTTTGGTACATTATTTCAACCAATCCCCTGTCATCACCCTCAATGACCTCTCTACATTTGTAAAGTCTCTGAAATGATCTCAGTCTCAGTATTTTGTCTATACAACAGAAGTGTGAATGATCCAACTACTCACCTTCTACATTTCTACATGTAGGCTGCTGAGTGCAGATACAGAAAAGGACACAACTGTGCAGACTGGCACCACTACAATTTACCAGTTTCCAAACTCTGCACAGTTTTGCAGTCCTTTTGCCCCTTTTGTTCCCCAGAGCAGCCAATTCTTATAACACCTAGCCTGCCATCAAAACCTTCTTCCTTCATAACAGCCAAAAACTGGAAACAATTCAAATGTCCATCAACTGATGAATGGACAAAAAATGTGATATATCCTTACAACAGAACATTACTTGGCCACAAAAACAAATGAATGCTACAAAATGGATGAACCTTGAAAATGTTATGTTAAATGAAAGACATAAAAGGCCACATATTATGATTCTATTTATATGAAGTGTCCAGAACAGGCAAATCCATAGAAACAGAAAGTCAATTAGTGGTTGCTAGGAGCTAGGAGGAGGGCAAAATGTGGAGTGACTGCTAAAGAGCACAGGGTTTCTTTTGGGGGTGATGAAAATGTATGGAATTAATGGTGACAGACATACAACTCTATGAATATACTAAAATCCAAGGCATCGTACACTTTAAAAAGATAAACCTTATCATATGTGAATTATATTTCAATACAGCTATTATCTAAAAAAAATTAGAATGCTAATAGTACCTACCTGATACGGTTTTGAGGAATAGAAATAATGCATGTAAAGCATCTAGAACATAGATGGCGCATATTTTATTTCGAAGAAAAAGCTGACCCTACCTCCAACATCACAAAGAAAACTGAGGCTATAAGATACTCTCACATGTCCATATTCATGTCTTTGCATTTATCTATATCTACACTTACCCTCACCTTCTTTCATCTTAGGCTTTTAGACTTAATTCAATCTCCTTCTCTCTCCTCTAAGACAATGGTTTTTCCATTAGTCCTTCTCTTCTCTACCTACAACCTATATTTTAATTGCTCTCCAATTAGTTCCCATCTTTAAAAATAAAACAAAAACCCTTGATTTGTAAACCTTCTAGCTACCCTGTCTTCTTCAATGCAGCACCAATTTCCTCAAAAGAAAATTGTTTAAAACTCTATTTCTCATAGAAATAAAATATCTTATTATAAAAAGATATCAAAGGTCTCTGAAATGACAAATAATCAGTAAAACAAAGGAAAATTTATAAACCTTGGGAATGATAAATGGCAGGGTGAGGTGACCAGGTGTTTTACTCTGATGCTTAGAATGGTGGTAACTTAAGAACTGAGAAAATCAAGAAGGAGAACCTGTTTGACAACAGAAGTGCTCAGCTTCAGGTTTTGGATTTGATAAACTCAAGATGACAGTGAGAGCTTTAAGCAGAAATGCATAGCAGACAACTACTCAATGTCTGCTTGAAACTGAAGAGAAGTCAGAACTAGAGCTATAGATCTAGGAATCATAATCAGGAAGGTCACAACTGAAGCTACAGAACTGCTTAGAATACAATAATATATGGCTAAGAGACTGATTAAGAGGTATCAGCAATGTCTCCATGAATAAGTCTGTGGCTTCCAAATGGAAAACCAATCTGAAGGTCTTCCCCTAGAATGGAGTTGCAGAATCATTACAGCAGAGTGGTCAAGAACATTTGAAGACTCTTAGCACTATGCAAGAACTCTGGGCTAGGAGAAAGGAAGCTCTCTCCTAGGGGTAGTAAATCCTTTCTCTAGAGGGAAGGCATATAGATTTAAGGACATTACCTGGGGGGTGACAGCTCAACCAGGCCTCCCCTTCGTCCTTCCTATGAAGAGAGACAAAAACCTAATTAGGCTCACTCAATATCAAAAATGGATGGTACTGATGCAAGGGAGAAAGATCATATAATTTCTAGTTTGGCCACAGCACTTAGACATGATCTAGTCTAACATCTCATCCAGGCACAGACAAATTTTATTTGTTGAAGAAATATTTGTGGATTAAGTGTTTAACGAATAGATCTGCTGGTTAAATGAAGCTCAAGTATTTCATCAAACATTTCATGAAGGGGCTTCCCTGGTGGCGCAGTGATTGAGAGTCTGCCTACCGATGCAGGGGACACGGGTTTGTGCCCCAGTCCGGGAAGGAAGATCCCACAGGCCGGGCCCGTGAGCCATGGCCGCTGAGCCTGCGCGTCTGGAGCCTGTGCTCCGCAACGGGAGAGGCCACAACAGTGAGAGGCCTGCGTCCCGCAACAAAAAAAAAAAAAAAAAATTTCATGAAATACTTATTAGTTGCACAATCTTGGTCAAAGTTACTTCTTGATTCTGGTCTTGCATTCTCTCAAAGGCACTTGGTGGTCCTCAATAAATGTCACTGGTCTTCCTTTTACACATTCTGTGTTGTAGTAAGCAATGTGTATTTTATTTCAGCCCACTTAGAAAAGTGTAAGTTTCTTAAATGCAGGAGACTATGTTTTATTCATCGTCACCATTGTTTCCATTTGAAAAACGTATTAGTATAATAGTTGCCATTCATGGCACTGCTGTACTCATTCTAGTGCCTATCATAATAACTTGCACAGTATATGATTAATATATGTTAAATAAATGAATGATTTGCTGTGCATTCCAATTAAGCTGTTTCCTTTTGGAGGGCAGGAACCACCCCTTAACTTTAAAGTACACATCTGAACTCCGCCGAGCATCTATCTAGGTCAGAGTCTGGACATGGTAGGCGTTACACTGTTTCCTGAAAAAAACTGTACAATATGACTAATATACCACTAGGGGTCGAGGAGCATACAAAGACTCCATCACACACTCAAAGACAATGTGGTGGTGGAGAGTACTGGGGCTTTTGCAAATAACTGAGGACCAATAAATATTTGCGAAATGACCATGACTACCTGGCCAAAAGTCTTCCTGCCTCCCAGTTTTTCTGTCTTTCTCCAACTCATTGATCCCATTCCGTCTCTGAAATCACACGGCGCATATGTGTTTCCTCGGCCTCAGCCCAGCTCTTGCGAGAACGAAAACAATGACCATGTGGGTTTCAGACTGCTTTTTCTAGACCAGGGTTCACTCAACAATTGATGAGGTAACCCCTACGGATATCCTGGATCGGGCATGGCTCTCCTTAACGTAAAGACAATATCCGCTACCCGCCTCTTCCGTCCCGGTTCTGGACCTAGATTCACCTGAGAGCCTGGGCCCAGTCGCTCTGAATCCTCAAAGGAACCGCCATCTTGATCCCACCTCCACCAGCCCGCGTCTTCCGCTCTTTCACGGAAGTGGATCCGCGCTTAGGCGCCGCGTCGAGAACGAAGGGCGGGATCTACACCGAGAGGCCACCAATGAAAATACGCGGTGGATCCTCTTCCCCTCCCCGCCCCTTTGTGCGCCCGCGCTTCCTACAGGAGGCTGGTTCCTGACTGGAGTGTCGGAAGAGTTCCAAGTACCTGCAAAGCCGACGCAGCTGTGCAGGAGCGCGCGTTCGGGTCCTCTTGTCCGCGTGTTCGGTGAGCACTGTGTGCCGCGGTCTTGCGCCGTGAAGCCTAGCTGGCACAACTGGGGGTGTGCCCAGCGGCAGCGCACGCGCATGCGTCTTCTTCTGAAGGTGGGAGAGGAGCCAGAGGAGCCATAGGTGACTTAGCCACCTGGGTTTCTCTGCTTTCCCGTCCTTTCAGTGCCTTCGTCTGCCCGGCCGGTTTCCGCGAACCAGCTACCGACCATTTAGCCTGTCTTGATCTCTGAGCGAGGGTCTTCCTTTTTTTACTCTATGGAAGACTGAAGCTAGGTTGTAGTGGGGAAAGAATACGGCAGCATTTACTTGAGTCCTGTTGTAGCCCATGCACTCACTTGTGACTTATTAGGATATTAATCCTTACAGTAATTCTAAGAGTTAAATATTACCTTAAGAAGGAAGTTAAAAAAGATTGCACGCTAAGGTGTGTGCATAGTAAAGTGAGTAAAGTATTTGAACCCAGATTTCTTGGCTTAGGATCCAAGGCACTGTTCTTTCCACCGCACTGTTCCAAGAGGTTTGCCCTTGTCTTTATTTATTTATTTATTTATTAGATTTTTTTTTTTTTTGATGTGGACCATTTTTAAAGTTTTTATTGAATTTGTTACAGTATTGTTTCTGTTTTCTGTTTTGGTTTTTTGGCCACTAGGCATGTGGGATCTTAGCTCCCAGACCAGGGATAGAACCCACACCCCCTGCATTGGTAGGCAAAGTCTTAACCACTGGACCGCCAGGGAAGTCCCTGCCCTTGTCTTTAAAGAGCTCACAGTGTATTTAGGAAGAGGAAAACATAGGAGCTATTACTTATCCAAATCTTTGGACATGCCAGGCTCCTTACACGCATTATCTTATTTAGTCTTCAACAATCCTGTGAGGTAGATTTGATCTCTATTTTTCAAGAGAGATAATGAAGTGATTTGCTCAAAGTCACCCAGTGAGTCAGTGACAAAGCTAAGTTTCCAATCCAAGTCTGTTTGCAAAGCCCAGTTTCCCCCTCCTCCCTTAGGTTATACTGCCTCTAAATCAAATGAGTTTTGTGTAGGGCTATAGAGTTCTTAAATCCTTCTTGTGACTTCCCCATTGCCCTCTGGACACCTTAATATGAGGCCTTCCTATGATCAGATACTTTCTCAACTCACCAATTTCATTAATTTTCCTGTTCTCATACTCTGTTCTCCAGTCATGTAGAACTTTCAGTTCCTCTCATGTCAAATTCTGTCTCAAACCCCCACCTTGCTGTTGCATTGACCAGGAATACTCTTTACATCTCTGACTTACTCCTTTTCATTCTTTAAGCCTCAGTTTAGAAATCACTTTCTCCAAGAAGCCTTCCCTGCCTGTTCCTGCCCTTGTCTGGATTAGGTATTCCTCCACTGTGTTCCCAATCTTAGCTGTCTGTACACACTGTACACAAGTAAACAGCCTATTTACTTATCTAGATTGTAAACTCTGAGAAGGCAGAAAATGTGTCTGTCTAGGTCACTCCTGTATCTTCAAATCTAGCATAGTGCTTGGTACATGATAGGTACTCAGTGATCATTTGTTGAATGAATCAGAGACCCAGGAAAAGCATTAAGTAGTCTTAGCTTATTTACAGTCTGTCATGGTAAAATTTGTACAAAGGCTGAGGTCATTTATCTTCAAACCTTTCTTAAGTCCCTTCTGTATACTACCTTGTGCTGGGTGTTCTGAAGCAGGTGATTGTAGGAAGGCAGTCTGGGCAGATACACCTCACGTTATATACTCTCACACCTCACAGACTCATTTCTTGCCCTGGACCCTGTATGCTCTATGTTACAGCCACACAACTCTCTCCATTCTCTCATATGTCAAACTCTTCACATATCTGGATACTCTCCCAAGTGCTAAACTTTGTTCTTCTCCAGCCGTAGAATAAGGCTAATTGGAGAAAAGAACATCGCTTCTCCAGAAAGGAAACACTTCACTTAATTCAGATTCCATTAGTAGCATCCATTCAAGCTTATTAGTGCTGTGCTAAGCATTCTCATATACTTTATCTCATTCTGTTCAGTTCAGACCATTTTGCAGGCCTGCTCTCTGCCAGGCCTAGTGCTAGGGGTACCAAGGTGAATCAGGCCCAGTATCTGTCCTCAAATAGCTTACAACCTTCAAGGGGAGACATATGCTTCAATAGGCTATAACAGTGCAGTGGTCAATGTTATTTATAACAGAGGAACAGTGTCATATATAATCATGTCCCTACTCTAACCTTGCCTCCATTGATGTTCTAGAGACTCCTAAAGATGTCAGCTCAAGGCCATACCTGGTCCCAACAGGTGAAGAAAGAAGATGAAGAAGAGGACCCACTGGACCAGCTGATCTCCCGCTCTGGCTGTGCTGCTTCCCACTATGCAGTGCAGGAGTGCATGGCCCAGCACCAGGACTGGCGACAGTGCCAGCCACAGGTGCAGGCCTTTAGGGACTGCATGAGTGAACAGCAGGCAAGGCGATGGGAGGAGCTGCAGAGGAGGAAAGAGCAAAGCAGTACCCACCGCTGAGACCCCACACCACCTGTCCCCAGAGGATGGCCCTGCAGAAACTAGCACCCAGAGAGATCATGGGAGAAAGAAATCCTTCCACAGTGGAAGTGTGGGCCAAGAAGTGTAAGACTTGGGGATAGTATTTGGACCTGGGGTTGAGAGCCAGGCAGCCATGGGTTTGGACATGTCTGCCATAAAGAGCATCATATCATGTTGAGATCCCACACATCCTCACCCATCTTATGTCACCGATATTAAATATTGACCAGTATTTGCCATGTAAAACAAAGAAATGGGTTAAGGGATGCTCTCCTACGCTACATCTTGGGTCAGTGCGCCAAGTACTGCGCTGATTACATGGACATTTAATTTTAAAGTAAATTTACAATCTAAAGGTAAATTGGTTACCTAGTCAGTTCTTCATTTATTCAGTCATTGGTTCAAAAACATCAAGTTTTTCTGAGACCTTCTCATATGCCAGGCACTGTGTAGGAAATTGATATGATGAAAATATGATCTCTGCCTTTAGGTTGCTTTAGTCTGGTTTAAGAGAGAAACAAAACAACACTAGAGCAACTAATTAACTCCTGACAATGATGTAAATGACTTTCTCTTTCATCAGTTGCTCTGGATGTTTCAGTCAGTCTAATGGAAGGAAGAAGGCAAATGGGAAAACAAATACTGAGTGCCTCTCATATGCCAGACTCTGTTGCATTAACAGATAGAGTCTGACCTCAACATGTTCCCAAACCAAAAAACACAGTGTTGGCTTGATATTTCAAAAGTACATTTAACATTACAGATTTTCAGCTTTTGAAAAGTGGAGACGCTGTCAACATGGAGCTTATATTCTTACTTAACGATTTGCTGGAGCTGAATTAACAATTTCTCTTTTAGGTGGATGTGTTTTCCAGTTCACAACAGTTGCCACCACTTTTCATTTTTCTTCCATGGAACTGCATTACCCTGTCTATTTCTGTCTGACATATGGGAGTGGGAAGGCAGTTGGGAGGGTGACCCCTGCTATAGAACTGGAATGCAAAGGGACATATGCTCTCATCATCATCAGTAACATTTCTTTTTTTTTTGCAGTACGTGGGTCACTCCCTGTTGTGGCCTCTCCCGTTGCGGAGCACAGGCTCTGGACGCGCAGGCTCAGCGGCCATGGCTCACGGGCCCAGCCGCTCCGCGGCATGCGGGATCCTCCCGGACCGGGGCACGAACCCGTGTCCCCTGCATCGGCAAGCGGACTCTCAACCACTGCGCCACCAGGGAAGCCCCAGTAACATTTCTTAAGCATATATATATATATATAGAAGCACAGTCTGAAATATAGTAGGCCTTAAAACGACTTTGAGCCTTTGTGTTGGTATTCGGGAAGGAGAGAAAGAGAGAAGGGGAGAAGATATGAGGAATGTGAGTTCAAAGAACAATAAAATCCAATTTCAGCCTTCAGGCAGAAGGGGATGATTGTGTGTGTGTGTGTATAAAAGGCTGAATGAATCTCTGTTGGGCCATGTGTACCCAGTGCCGTGGGACATCAGAGGTAGCAGTGTGGACTGCAGCTGTCAGCAAGAATCTCAAAGAGAAGGGAGGTAGTTGAGTTGACACCATTAAAGATGAAGTAGACTCTACATATTTGTAACATATATAGCAGAAAGGATTACCATCTGCAACAAATAAAAAGTCCCTAGAGGGATTTCTCTGGTGGTCCAGTGGTTAAGACACTGCTTCCATTGCAGGGGGCATGGGTTTGATCCCTGGTCGGGGAAATGAGATCCTGCATGCTGCATGGTGCAGCAAAAAACAAAACAAAACAAAACAAAACTAGAAATCAGTAAGAAAAAGCAAATAGCCCAACTGAAAAGTGAACAAAGTTAAATATGCCCCCAAAACATAGGAAAATGTAAATATATTCTACATCACTTATAATCAGAGAAATACAGATTTTAAAAACAAAAGTAGGGCTTCCCTGGTGGCGCAGTGGTTGAGAGTCCGCCTGCCGATGCAGGGGACGCGGGTTTGTGCCCCAGGCAGGGAGGATCCCACATGCTGCGGAGCAGCTGGGCCCGTGAGCCATGGCCGCTGAGCCTGCGCGTCCAGAGCCTGTGCTCTGCAACAGGAGAGGCCACAACAGTGACAGGCCCGCGTACCGCAAAAAAACAAAACAAAAGTACTATTAGATGATCCTGTTGACAAAAATTAAAAGTATTTATAATGACCAGTGGTGGTGGGGATGGAGAGAAACAGACACATTCACACTATTGAAGGGATCATAAGTTAGTAAAGCTTTTCAGGGCAATTTGGTGAGATCTACAAATGTTTTAAATATTTAAACAGCAATTCCTCTTTTACGAATCCGCTTAAACATCTATTATGTTCATTGCAGCATTGTTTATAATAGTGAGTAAGTGGTCATAGTGTGAAGTTCCATCAGTAAGGACTGTATTCTTATATATTCAAATATGTTACAACAGAAATGTACCTATATATTAATTTGTATAATTAAAATAGAAATAATAGGTCATGGGGGGCAGGGTATTCTAGCAAAGGGAAAGGGTGGAAGGACCTCAGCAGGAGGAATGGCTTTCAAACCAGCTAAGTGGAGGGAGCAGGATTGGAAGGACTCCAGTTGACAGGAAGCTAACACTGGGACGGTCACAGAATGTGTTTGGGCAAAGAGGGCTCTATTGCCACCCAAGCCTGTTTCCTCAAGTATCAATAAGTGGGGATAATTCCTATTTAATAGGCACACTAAGAGAATTAAATGAGAGGTAATATATAATTACCTGGTAATAAAAGTTGTATTTATTGAACTACTATAACTAATATGTATGAAGCATTTAACTCAGGCTATCTCGTTCCAGAGTCTGTGCTCTCAGTCCCTATGATATGCTGCTTTCAAATTCCACTATGCCACTTATTAGCCATGTGGTTTTGGGCAAACTACTTAACATCTCAGGATCTGTTTTTTCTTCTATGAAAATGCAGTTATAATACCTTCCTCAAAGGCATCAAAGCTAATAAATGTAGATCTTCCTCACAGGGTTGCCAAAAGAATGAGTCAATATTGGTAAAGAGCTTATAAATAGCATCTGGCACATAGTAAGCATTCACTAAATGTTAGCTGCTATTATTATTGTGTGCTATAATAATAGTTAGCTGTTAGCTGACTGTGCTAACTCAGTCACTGTCCTGAGTTACATTATCTCATTTAATCCTCATAACACTAATAACTCTCCTTTACAGAGGAGGAAATAAAGGACAGATTGGGCATCAGACTCCAAGTGTGTGTTCTAAAGCCTGTGCTATTCTAAGCTCTGTTCTCTCTCACAAGCATCAAGTGCCTAGTACAGTGCTTAACACACAGTAAGTAACCATACTTACTGTGTAAATACATATTACTTTACTTTTTTTTTTAGTGCTTTATAAAAAGAAACTAACCAGTGCAAATTCCCCACAGTGTTCTAGATTAATATGGTTTTTTAGTCTCTCGGCTCTGTAGCCCACAGCCATGGACCTGGAGTTTAGGGTGGTCCATGCCTATCCCTATACTCTCTACATCTACCTCTGCAGAGAGGCCTGGTGCCAGGGATGAGTGGAGAGATCTGTTGGCTGGGTGCCACCGTTGGCTAGGCCTAGGGCAGACTCATGATTTGGCTCTTCCCTGCAAGTTCCTTGGCTGGAGATATGGCCAGTGCTCAGTACAAAGGTGCACTGTAAAGTGTTTTACTAGATGAGTAATGAGATACTCCTCCCACTCTTCCTCCCTCAGGTAAAGTTGCCAGACCAAATCCTGGGCTGCTGACTTTAGAAATCCGAGGAGAACTGGAGGAAGTCCAGGTTGAAACCTTATATACTTTTCCACTGTATGGAATGCTAGGGCTCCGTGCTCTGCTCCAGCAGGGACTTAAAACAGGCAGAGGACGCAGGAGGGATTCTTTCCTTCTCTAGCAGTTATCTCCTGAAGAATTGTCATTCCCCAGAGCCTGGACATATTTCAGAGCCTGGCTATTCTGACTAAACATGGAGCTGATTCTCTAAACCTGAAATGTCTGAAAATAAAAGTTATTCCAGGGGGAGTATAAGAACTAAATGAATCATTTCAAATTCTCCAGTGAGATCAGACATTTGAAGACAAAAATGGCACGAAGATTAAAGTACAGATTAAACAAGCACAAGACACATTGGCTGCTTCTGTCTGTAGTGCCTTGTCAGCAGGTCTAGTTCCAGACATAACCCAATGCATGCTCACAGAGCTTTCCTTCCTGAAATATACTTTACATCCTAGAACAGTGGGGACTGGGGTCTCTGAGTGTTGCTACATTGTCTGAATGGCCAGAATATCCAGATTCCATTTCTTTCTCTCCAACTAAAAAATACTCTTTCAGAGTATTGCCACAGCTGGCAATTTTTAGGCTCGATGGTGGAGGAACAAGGCATCCCCAGCCAGAAGAAAGGGACTAACAAGCTGAGAAATCCACTGGCCTTCACTAGGAAAACTGCCCGTTTAACCTGGACATTTGGTCCTTCTTGAAAGTTACTGATCCACATAAAAATCCATTTCTAAAAATCTCAGTAATGTGTACTCAACCAGGAATCGAGTGACCTGGAGCTATCCCTGTGAGTGACCTTGGATAAGTTTCTTTCCCTCCTGGGCCAGTTAAGTCATCTGTAAAATGAAGATCAAAACAGATTATTTCAAAGGTTATGCATTGATAGAGCCAAAACTAGAGCCCAGCTACCCTGATTCCTAATCCATTGACCTTCCTTTTCTTCTCTCTTGCCTAGCTCTCATGTTTTTGCAGCGGTACTAGGCATAATTTAACCCTTACTGGGTTCAAAACCCTTACTGGGTTCAAAAGTATGCTGAAGGAATGAACTATGGCTACATGCAACAATGTGGGTAAAACATCAGGGTAAGTGAATGAAGTCAGACACAAAAGGTTATAACTCTATGATGTTTATATGTTGTTCTAGATAGGTGAAACTAACCTATGGCAATAGGAATAAGATTAGTGGTTTCTGGGAAGAATGACTATGAAAGAATGTAGGGGAACTTTCTGGGGAGATGGAAATGTTCTTTAACTTGATATAAGTGTAGGTTTCATAGGTGACTGCATTTTCAAAACTGATAAAATATACACTTAAGATCTCTTTCACTATAGATAAATTATACCGCAGTGAAAAAATAATCTTTTACAAAAGTACAGTGAGGGACTTCGCTGGTGGTCTAGTGATTAAGAATCCACCTTCCAATGCAGGGGACGCACGCGGGTTCTATCCCTGGTCGGGGAACTAAGATCCCACATGCCACAGGGCAACTAAGCCTGCGTGCTCTAGAGTCTGCATGCCCTGGAGCCTGTGCACCACAACTAGAGAGAAGCCCGCACACGGTGACCAAAGATCCCACATGCTGCGAGGAAGATCCCGTGTGCTGCAAGTAAGACCTGACGCAGCCTAAATAAATAAACTTTTTTTAAAAAAATGTATAGTGAAGTTTAGATGGGAAGGCAATCTAACATTTACTGAGCACATGCTTGCCCACTGTGTACATCATCTCCATCTCAAGCTCCTACAAGGGATTATCCTCAGTTTACAGATCAGAAAACTGAGGCTTAATGAGGTTAAAATAACTCACCTGAGGCCTCAAAACTAATAAATGTAGAAATTAGGAATAGCTCAGGTTTGTCTGCCTCTTTTCTTTATAATATTGTAGGTTGTCTCAGGAAGGGAGGGGACGGTATTTTCAACCTAGAGCCCAGAGATTTGCATTCCATTTGACTTCACTGCCATGTGATCCTAGGGAAGTTCATTTCCCTCTGGAAAATCAAATGAAGTTATAATTGTTTTGTAACTCTGAGGTTCTAGCAATCAGAATATCTGTCCCTCTTACCAGGATAAGGCTAAATGAGCAATTTCCATTTGTTTCACATCAGACTAATGAGCAACAAAAGCCCTTTGGCTCTGGTCAGAGGATAAATCAACTAGGTCAGTGACACAAGAGCTCCAAGGTGACAGAACCCAGCAGCCTCCTGTTTAAGAGATAAGCCTGACTCATCCCTCAGTGATGTAATGGAAAGTGATGCACTGGGAATCAAGAGATCTGAATCCTGCTCCCAGCTCTGCCAACGAGGTGCCCTGTCACCTTGAGTAAAGCACTGCCCTTCCTGGGCCCCTAACCTGCACTTGCTTTAGGCTGGCTGGGTTCCAAGGTCCCTTAGCTCTAATATCTTGTCAATTTATGAAACCTTACCTCTTGCTTTCACAAATTAATAACAAGGAAAGGTGGGCAACAGGAAAATACCACTGTATTCCAGACTCCTAAATGGGGTCCACATGACATTGCCCATTGCCCACATGATATAGAGGCAGCGTGTGTCTGTGTGTATACATGCGTTTATTCACCTTTTTATCTTCAAGTCACTACACATCTTCCAACTTTACACTCATCCATTAGCTGCTGCTCTTTCATCTTCCCTAAAGGAGACTCAGCAATGAGCAATTCTGCAACCAAAATATCAGTCCTCACCTGGCAAATTCTGCCCACACTCCCAGTGGGGTGCACTTGTAAGTCCTGGCCTGCTGAGCTTTCAATTTGAATTCAGAAAAGCATTTTAAATGAAGGCACCTGCTATCTTGACAGACCTCCCTTAGTGTTACACCTTGAGAGGAAATCTGAGTTTCCTCTTGTTGCCTTTGGAAACCAACTCGAAAAAAAACAAAATAACTTCAGGACTGAAACTGATGAGTTTCAGAAAAGTACACACAATGCTAAGAATGCTCTAAGGTCCCACAGACCTCTATGCAGGGGTATCCCAGAAAAGTACGGGGGGACAGGGTCTGCCACTTAATAACTGTGTGACCCTAGGAAGTCGCTTCATCTCTCCAAACCTCAGTTTCTCCACCTGTAAGACTGAGATAATACCATCAATCTCAAGGATAATCTGTATAAAGTATATAGCAAATTAGGGCTCAATAAATTTGAGTGAGATACACTCACACTCAGATACCATGCACACTCATATATACACCCTAAAAAACTGGTGTGAGGATTAGAGTTAATGTAGTACCTAGCATAGGGTCTAGCTCAATAAATTATAGCTATTCTGTACAAAAGTAGGAATGCACTAATGCTCAGAATAGGAAAAACATTAGAGGTCAACTTAGACTAGTGGTTCTGAAAGAGGTAACTCTGGACCAGCAGCAGCATCACCCTTGCTCAAGATCTCCTAAGTCAGAAAATCTGGGGATGGAGCCTAGTAAATTGTGTTTTAAAAAGCCATGCAGGGGCTTCCCCGGTGGCACAGCGGTTAAGAATCCGCCTGGGGTTTCCCTGGTGGCACAGAGGTTGAGAGTCCACCTGCCGATGCAGGGGACATGGGTTCGTGTCCCGGTCCGGGAAGATCCCACATGCCGCGGAGCGGCTGGGCCCATGCGCCATGGCCGCTGAGCCTGCGCGTCTGGAACCTGTGCTCCGCAACGGGAGAGGCCACAACAGTGAGAGGCCCGCATACTGCAAAAGAAAAAAAAAAAGAATCCGCCTGCCAATGCAGGGGACACAGGTTCCAGCCCTGGTCTGGGAAGATCCCACATGCCACGAAGCAACTGAGCCCGTGTGCCACAACTACTGAGCCTGCACTCTAAAGCCTGCAAGCCATAACTACTGAAGCCCACGTGCCACAGCTAGTGAAACCTGTGCACCTAGAGCCCATGCTCTGCAACGAGAAGCCACCGCAATGAGAAGCCTGCACACCGCAATGAAGAGTAGTCCCCCACTCAGCACAACTAGAGAAAGCCCGCGCAGCAACGAAGACCCAACACAGCCATAAGTAAATAAATAAATAAATAAAATTTTTAAAAAGCCTTGCAGGTGATTCTAATGTATGCTTAAGTTTGAGAACCAATGACTTGGATCAGGGTTTGGCAAACTATTTTTATAAAGGACCATGTAAAAATGTTTTTGCATAACAGTCTCTGTCACAGCTACTCAACTCTGCCATTGTAGCACAAAAGCAGCCACAGACAATGTGTAAATGAATGAGCAGGGCTCTATTCCAATAAACCTTTATTTACAAAAACAGGCAATGGGGTTTTGGAACTGGATAGAAGTTGCACAACACTGCAAATGCATTAAATACCACTGAATTATTCACTTTAAAATGGTTCGTTTTGTGACATGTGAATTTCGCCTCAATAAATTATTTTTAAAAAGCAAATAGGCAGTTGTTGGGATTTGGCTCACAAGTAGTAGTTTTCTGACACGTGACCAAGATCAACTTTTAATTCTTTGCTTAAACTCCTTCCAGGCAGGCATAACTGCAACTCCTTTGCAGTTATGTAACATCTACCTGCATACTTATGACAGGTCACTCACTACCCCACAAAGTACTTTTTTTTCACTTAGGGACAGACCCTGATCCTATCTGGAGGGTTTTTTCATATACAAAATCTCCCTCCCTATGCCTTCTATCCACAGAGAGTTTACTTATGATTGTCTGCTTCACTAAAGGGACTCCATGCCAGGTTGATTTAAAGGATGAGTTCACTCTAATTGGAGAAATACTGAAGGGGGACATGCTTATGTGCTAAAGCACCAGGCAAAGAGAAATTGAATCCCTTAGTTAAATATACTCGACAGGATGGACTGACTTCTCACATACACACACATCCATCATTAGCAGATTTTTATTAGATGGAAGATACCCAGGGTTGGCTCTAAGGAAAGTGGTAACAATCGGCAAGCACTCCTTCACAGAGGAGAGGAGGCACTCCTGGCTGTGGAGGTGGGTACTTATGATATTGAGGGTCAGGGTCTCCTGCTTAACTTTGGCCACCCAGGAAGCTCTTCCCATTGCCACTCAGTATCACCAGTGCTGGCATGAAAGGGTCTGCAGTGAGCTAGTTCAACTTGGCTAGCAGTTCTTCCAGTTCTGGCCGAGCTTTGAACCTTCCTTTGAAGTCTTCTTCAGTGTGCTGAGGAGAAGAAAAAGAAGATAAGAGGGAATTACTACAGAGTTACTCAAATATGCCCAGCATCAGAAAAGGATCCATCAGCCAGCTCTGTAGAAAATGATTTAGATTCAACTAACTTTTACTGAGTAGCTACTATGTACCAGACTTATATTAGGTATCAAGGATTCAAAGTTTAATTGGGACTTTCTCCCTACCTTAAGTACATTTCCCTATTTGTGTTCTGTTTAATTACACTGTATGTGATGGTAAATCATGTTCTTTCTGCTATACAACTGCCTCAAGGGAGGGAATTTGTGGGTGTAATGGGCTCACGCCTAATATCAGGATGCTGTGATGAAGTTCAACTTCCATAGTCTATAAAGCATCATCTCTGATGCACCGGAAAAGCCAGAATAATGATCATGGTAAAGCAGCCTGCACACCTTTCCTGATTATTATTATCTGGGCTAAATTATTCACATGTCTTTCTGTTTCTTTTTTTTTCTTTTTTTCTTTTTTTTTTTTTTGCGTTACACGGGCCTCTCACTGTTGTGGCCTCTCCCGCTGCGGAGCACAGGCTCCAGACGCACAGGCTCAGCGGCCATGGCTTACGGGCCCAGCCACTCCACAGCATGTGGGATCTTCCCGGACCAGGGCACGAGCCCGTGTCCCCTGCATCAGCAGGCAGACTCTCAACCACTGTGCCACCAGGGAAGCCCTGTCTTTCTGTTTCTAAAGCCAGCCAGTCCAAATTTTCTATTCCATATTTTGAGCCCACCAGTAGGCCTCTTCTCAAATTAGCACCTACCTCCCTCACTGACAGTTTGACTCCTTCAGGAAGATTGCTTTGGATTATTTCCAAGAAAATCTCTGCAAATGTAGCACTCAAACCGCTGATCTGCAAAAGGAAAGAAGATGCTCTAAGAGAGGCACTGAAACCTAGGTGATTGGGCAGACATGGCAAGGGCTCAAATGTCAGCTCCAGCAGAGCTAGAGGGCCTTTGGGTGAAGGATTAACACCCAGAGCTGGTTTTGGAGCCCAGACTTTCCAGGATTTCTCTTGCTGATCTGCCAAGTTGTCTGGTTACTAAGATGGTCATGGCCAATATCTGCTCTTGTAGGCAATGAATGTCATAACTGGATCAAGAGGTCAAGTCCAGGATGACTTTCTGAATCAACTCAGGTTTACCCACATAGACTGGGACCTGTTGTTGTCAGACCCTGTGCTGAGAATCCAGAGTTAAATCAGATGTGTAGTAGAAGGGCATGCAGGGGGCTGTGGGAACCCACAAGAGAAACACCTACCTAACAATCAGGAGGGTCAGAAAAAGCTTCCAAAAGAGGTAACATCTGGTTAGAGTCTTGAAATACAGGAGTAAATTGGGAGAATACAGCAGTAGTGTGGAGTTTTTTTTAAGGCAGAGGAAGCAATATTCAGTAAAATGTGGAGAAAAAGCATAGTACTAGGGAATTGAAACTAGTGCCATGTGTGGCCGGAATGAAAGTGGGTGTGAAGAAGAAAAGCCAGAGGAGTAACATGAAGGCACTTAGGTGCTAATCAAAGAGTTCAAACTTTATCCTGTGAGCCTCAGTGGCAAGTTAGAGCTGTCATAAAATGTAGCTCAAATAATTTATTCCTGATAATATTTAAAGGACCAAGATTGTAAGTACTTTAATTATTTAAAAATTTAACATAGATTTAGGGTGTTACTACCTTAACATCCCTCTGGTTACCTTCCTGATATGTTTCTTGAGTGGATCAAAAAGGGGTGATGTCCATATATTGGAATATTACTTGGCAGTAAAAAGGAATGAAATACTGATACATGCTACAACGTGGATGAACCTTGAAAACATTATGCTAAGTGAAAGAAGCTAGATATAAAAGGCCATATTTTATATAATTCCATTTGAAGAAATGCCTAGAAGAGATAAAACCATAGAAGTGGAAAGCAGATTAGTGGTTGCCAGGACCTGGGGGGATGGGGAAAGAGGAGTGACTGCTAATGGGTACAGAGCGAAAGGGAAGCCACTGAGGGGTTCTAGGCAGGACAATGACACGATCACATTGATATGAGTGTAAAGCAAAGTGGATGGATCTGAAAGATTTTTAGGGGTAGAAGCCACTGAATTTGGAGAATTAATGGATACCCAAGGGCAAAGAAGGGTCAAGCATTAAGCTCAAAGGTGAGGAGGATTACAGGAAAAAAACATCAGTCCCTCTACAATTAGTTTTGTATACACTGAATGAGGGCACCTGTGGAACATTTTAGTGGAGAAACCCAGTAGACAACTGGATAGCAGGTTTGAAGCTCAACCAAGAGATCAGGATAGAGAAAAGAACCAGGAGAGGCGAATACATTTCAGATTTCTCCCAGAGTACCTACCTGAACCACTCGCTCATGGGTGGTAAGAACTGAGTCCAGGAGCATTTTGCTGCCTTGGTCCTGCAACTGCAACACCTCCATGGTTTTGGTGGGCATCGCATAACTGTGGGAAGGAAGAGTCAGCTATTGGGAGGGTTCCCTTAAGCCAGCAGCACCACTTCAGTCAGGGTAGTCCCTGAGTACAGCCACTACTGCATGCAGTAGCTCCTGCAATCTAGGGCTGTTTATCTTCACCAGGAGCAAAGTAACCAGATCCTCTTATGCCTCCTCCAGAAATCTCTAAACTCCGTGAGGGGACAGACCATGTCTAATACTTTTCTGCATCCCCAGTCATGCCTAATATAACACTCTGAATAAAACCTGGTGATTACTAAGTATTTACTGCTACTAAATAACAGCCAGTTCTAAAAGAATCAAGCTCATCACTAGGTACACTTTGGAGGCTAACCTTGGGTATTTCACCTCTTCTGAAGAAATGAGGCACGAAACCCAATCCTGCTCCAGTTCTATTTTTTATTTTATTTTATTTTATTTTATTTTTAAATTTTTTGGCCGTGTCGTGCGGCATGTGGGATCTTAGTTACCAGCCAGGGATCAAACCCGTGCCCCCTGCGATGGAAGCGTGGAGTCTTAACCACTGGACCGCCAGGGAAGTCCCCTGCTCCAGTTCTAGAGCAGGATTTCTCAACATCAGCACTACTGACCCTTTAGAACAGATAATTCTTGTTGTGGGGGCTGGAGTATGCATCCCTAACCTCTACACCCAGAAAGTGCCAGTAGTACCCCCGAAGTGATAACAATCAAAATTATCACCATTGTTAAACGTCCCCAGGTTGAGAACCATTGTTGTAGAGTCTCTGCTCACTACAATCGGCTTCAGTAGATCTACATGCCACAATAAAGAGTGCTGGACTTGGGGTCAAGTCTTGGCCCTGTCACTTATTAGCAATATTTACTTAGGCAAGTCCCTTCCCACTCTGGGCCTCAGTTTCTCCATGTATAAAGGGGATTACAATCTAGGCTTATATCAATAGACTATTGTGAGAATCAGATATGGTGATGAGATAGGACTGATGGCTACACAGAAATATGGTATTAGTGTTATCAAAAATTCCTCAAACTGAAGATAAATGGAATAATAATAACAACAGTAGGATTGCTGAATTTTCATGCCACACAAAGCTTCATCAAGTAAGAGTAAGAAGTATGGCCCTCTACAAATGGACTGCTACGAAAAGAAGTTTGGCGTAACGGAAAATGGATTAGAAACATGAGACTCAGTACTGGATTTAAATGTTGGCTTTGCCACTTACTACCTATTTGACCTTGGACAAACTAATTCAGCTCTCTGAGTCTTAGTTTCTTCAGCTATTAAATGAAGATAATAATACCTAGTTCATAGGGTTGTAGCAATAATTAAATAAGATTACATAAGTAATTTGCCAGGTATACTGTGCCTACAAATGCCAATTCCCTTGCCCTTATAAACAGTGAGTAAATGCTAGGTATTGCAAACTTCCAGATAGCCTCCCTAAATAACATCCCCTTCCATTTTATAGCACAATCTCTGATCTCTTCAAATTTACCTTTGGTAATAACTTCCTTATATAAAAATATTGGGGACTTCCCTGGTGGTCCGGTGGTTAAAACTCCACGCTTCAACTGCAGGGAGCATGGGTTCGATCCCTGGTCAGGGAACTAAGATCCCGAATGCTATGTGGTGCAGCCAAAAAAAAAAAAAAAAATTGGGATGCATTCATAGACTTGTTATGGAAAATCAAATAAAGTAATTATGTAAAAGCTTTCAGAAAAGTAAACAGCACTCTAAAATGCTCTTTTTCCTTTTTGACATTCCACAGATAAGACTGAATAAAGTGAGAATTGTTCATTCTTGCCATTAAACATGCATTTTATTCCTCAACACTTACAAGATTCCATTGATTTGTTTATTCATTCATTCACTCTTTCAACAAACATTTACTGAGATCCTGTCTGTCCTAGGCAGTCTGGTGGGCACTATGCAGTCTATGCTTTCAAGGAGCTTGCTAAGAGTGTTTTGGAGAAACAGGTATGTACACAAACATCCGCACTACAGGAAGACAAAGGCAATATAGGTATGTACCAAACGTTACAGGGACAAGAGGGAGAGAAGGGGGAGAGCTTGGGGAGGACTTCACAGGTGAGGTAGGGCTTTATCAAGATGTAAAGAATGAACATAGATGTTTGCCATTCCAAAAAACAGCATTCTACAAAAGTAAGGAGGCATGAAGCCCTCGAGAACCAACAGAAAAACCAGACATAGTTCGATAAAAAAAATACTGAGAACTCTAGTCATTTCAAAGTATACTAGGCCTTTGAGTAGTAAGAGTATAGGTATCTTTTTCCTTAGTATCTACTCTTTTCTGTACTTCCCAAATTTTCTGCAATAAACATTACTTGGACGATCAGATAGTTAAAAAAAGAAGGGAAGGGACTTCCCTGGTGGTCCATTGGGTAAGACTCCATGCTCCCAATGCAGGGGGCCCGGGTTTGATCCCTGGTCAGGGAACTAGATCCCACATGTGTACTGCAACTAAGAGTTCGCATGCCGCAACTAAGAAGTCCCCACGCTGCAACTAAAAAAAGATCCCACAGGCCGCAATGAAGATCCCGCATGCCGCAACTAAGACCCAGCACAGCCAAAATAAATAAATAAATAAATAAATATTAAAAAAAAAAAACTGCTACTAAATAACAGCCAGTTCTAAAAGAATCAAGCTCATCACTAGGTACACTTTGGAGGCTAACCTTGGGTATTTCACCTCTTCTGAAGAAATGAGGCACGAAACCCAATCCTGCTCCAGTTCTATTTTTTATTTTATTTTATTTTATTTTATTTTTAAATTTTTTGGCCGTGTCGTGCGGCATGTGGGATCTTAGTTACCAGCCAGGGATCAAACCCGTGCCCCCTGCGATGGAAGCGTGGAGTCTTAACCACTGGACCGCCAGGGAAGTCCCCTGCTCCAGTTCTAGAGCAGGATTTCTCAACATCAGCACTACTGACCCTTTAGAACAGATAATTCTTGTTGTGGGGGCTGGAGTATGCATCCCTAACCTCTACACCCAGAAAGTGCCAGTAGTACCCCCGAAGTGATAACAATCAAAATTATCACCATTGTTAAACGTCCCCAGGTTGAGAACCATTGTTGTAGAGTCTCTGCTCACTACAATCGGCTTCAGTAGATCTACATGCCACAATAAAGAGTGCTGGACTTGGGGTCAAGTCTTGGCCCTGTCACTTATTAGCAATATTTACTTAGGCAAGTCCCTTCCCACTCTGGGCCTCAGTTTCTCCATGTATAAAGGGGATTACAATCTAGGCTTATATCAATAGACTATTGTGAGAATCAGATATGGTGATGAGATAGGACTGATGGCTACACAGAAATATGGTATTAGTGTTATCAAAAATTCCTCAAACTGAAGATAAATGGAATAATAATAACAACAGTAGGATTGCTGAATTTTCATGCCACACAAAGCTTCATCAAGTAAGAGTAAGAAGTATGGCCCTCTACAAATGGACTGCTACGAAAAGAAGTTTGGCGTAACGGAAAATGGATTAGAAACATGAGACTCAGTACTGGATTTAAATGTTGGCTTTGCCACTTACTACCTATTTGACCTTGGACAAACTAATTCAGCTCTCTGAGTCTTAGTTTCTTCAGCTATTAAATGAAGATAATAATACCTAGTTCATAGGGTTGTAGCAATAATTAAATAAGATTACATAAGTAATTTGCCAGGTATACTGTGCCTACAAATGCCAATTCCCTTGCCCTTATAAACAGTGAGTAAATGCTAGGTATTGCAAACTTCCAGATAGCCTCCCTAAATAACATCCCCTTCCATTTTATAGCACAATCTCTGATCTCTTCAAATTTACCTTTGGTAATAACTTCCTTATATAAAAATATTGGGGACTTCCCTGGTGGTCCGGTGGTTAAAACTCCACGCTTCAACTGCAGGGAGCATGGGTTCGATCCCTGGTCAGGGAACTAAGATCCCGAATGCTATGTGGTGCAGCCAAAAAAAAAAAAAAAAATTGGGATGCATTCATAGACTTGTTATGGAAAATCAAATAAAGTAATTATGTAAAAGCTTTCAGAAAAGTAAACAGCACTCTAAAATGCTCTTTTTCCTTTTTGACATTCCACAGATAAGACTGAATAAAGTGAGAATTGTTCATTCTTGCCATTAAACATGCATTTTATTCCTCAACACTTACAAGATTCCATTGATTTGTTTATTCATTCATTCACTCTTTCAACAAACATTTACTGAGATCCTGTCTGTCCTAGGCAGTCTGGTGGGCACTATGCAGTCTATGCTTTCAAGGAGCTTGCTAAGAGTGTTTTGGAGAAACAGGTATGTACACAAACATCCGCACTACAGGAAGACAAAGGCAATATAGGTATGTACCAAACGTTACAGGGACAAGAGGGAGAGAAGGGGGAGAGCTTGGGGAGGACTTCACAGGTGAGGTAGGGCTTTATCAAGATGTAAAGAATGAACATAGATGTTTGCCATTCCAAAAAACAGCATTCTACAAAAGTAAGGAGGCATGAAGCCCTCGAGAACCAACAGAAAAACCAGACATAGTTCGATAAAAAAAATACTGAGAACTCTAGTCATTTCAAAGTATACTAGGCCTTTGAGTAGTAAGAGTATAGGTATCTTTTTCCTTAGTATCTACTCTTTTCTGTACTTCCCAAATTTTCTGCAATAAACATTACTTGGACGATCAGATAGTTAAAAAAAGAAGGGAAGGGACTTCCCTGGTGGTCCATTGGGTAAGACTCCATGCTCCCAATGCAGGGGGCCCGGGTTTGATCCCTGGTCAGGGAACTAGATCCCACATGTGTACTGCAACTAAGAGTTCGCATGCCGCAACTAAGAAGTCCCCACGCTGCAACTAAAAAAAGATCCCACAGGCCGCAATGAAGATCCCGCATGCCGCAACTAAGACCCAGCACAGCCAAAATAAATAAATAAATAAATAAATATTAAAAAAAAAAAAAACAGAAGGGAAGAAATGAAGTAGTTGAATTTCAAGAGTCAACCTAACATGACAAAATAGTGCTAGCTTTTAAGAGTACTGCTGGGACAGGACCCAAGGGCCCCTGCTGGGATGCTAGGGAACTTAGAATTTGTGGACTCTACTATATATAAGTTATACCTCCATTTTAAAAAATGTAAGTGGACTAAAAAAAAATAAAAAAGGAAAGAGCAGCCTTACAGAGAATGATGATGAATGATGCTTTTACTCTCCACAGAGAACAGGAGCTGGGTCAGCTTCAGGCTTGGAAACTGCTCCCAGATGAGTAAGATTTCCATCTCTCCAGACATCTGCTCAGCAAGGGATGCAGCCAAATTAAAGGACCCACAGGAGAGGCCCCTTCCTCTCATCTTCTGGGTGAGCTGAAGCTGCAGCAAGGCAGACCATTTATAGAACAAAAGCTAGCACACAGCTCCCCTGCTCAATTCCATCTCAAGGTCAGAGCCCTACCCCCAACTACTAAAGGAAAAATGGATCAAGATAAAATGAAAATCTGAAGAAAAGAAAATCATTTTATCTCTGAAAAGCTGGGCAGTAAGAATGCCTGATATGATGGTCTGAAAACCTCAATCAGTGCAGAGAAGTGAATTGATAAAAATGAACATCTCTTTATGCTCTACTATTTGGAGCAAAGAACCAGGAAAGAGGCAAAAAGCAGCACATCATTCATTCTGTTATCCTAGAATTCATGTTCATACCTACTGGAACTCAATCCAAGTCAACAAATATTCATTCAGTGCCTACTATGTGTCAGGTACTGGGCAAGGTCTTAGCGTGACTGCTGAGGAAGACAGAAACAATCCCTGCCTTACATATCTTAGAGTCTAATAATAGTCAAGTAATTATGAGATAAGGAATGAGCATTTTGAAAGGGAAGTTATATACCCTTTTTTTAAAAAAACAAATTTATTTATTTTACTTATTTATTTTTGGCTGTGTTGGGTCTTCATTGCTGCACGCAGGCTTTCTCTAGTTGCAGCAAGCAGGGGCTACTCTTCGTGTGGTGCACGGGCTTCTCACTGCGGTGGCTTCTCTTGTTGCAGAGCACAGGCTCTAGGTGCACGGGCTTGAGTAGCTGTGGCACGCAGGCTAAGTAGTTGTGGCTCAAGGGCTCTAGAGCGCAGGCTCAGTAGTTGTGGCACATGGGCTCAGTTGCTCTGCAGCATGTGGGATCTTCCCAGATCAGGGCTTGAACCCATGTCGCCTGCATTGGCAGGTGGATTCTTAACCACTGCCACCAGGGAAGAATATACCCTTTACTTCTCCTAAATATATAATATAAAGACCTAAATTAATGAGGTTCTCTGAAGAAGTGACATTTATAATAAAGCCTAAGAAAAAAATAGGGTTGATTAGCTGAAGGGGAAAGA
>NW_006773138.1:1225559-1242421 GCF_000442215.2 Lipotes vexillifer | reverse complement strand
GGAAAGAGTATTCTAGGCTTTAGAGAGCATATGCAAAGGTCCTGAGGTGGGAAAGGACAAAAAACAAAGTCAGTGTAACTGAAGATAGAAGGAGAGGGAGAGAGAAATGTGAGTTAAGGTGAGAGAGGCAAGCCCAGGCCATGGAGCACCTAGCAAGGTATGTGAGAAACTTTTATTTTGATCCTAAAGGAATGGGAGGCCATGGAAGGAATTTAAGCATGAGAGTGATATGATCATATTTCCATTCTAGAAAGATTACACTAAAAGCAGTGTGGAGAACCAGTTAGGGGGAATTACGAATTTGGAGGAAAAGAAGTGGGTTCAAATCCAGACCTTGCCATTTATGACTATAGGCAAGCTTTTATTATATTATTAATAATAATAACAACAATAATAATAGCAGTCAACGTTTCTGGACTTAGTTGTAAGCATTTTAAATATATTAACTCCCTTTATTTTCACAATAGCGTTATTAGATAGGTACTTTTATTAAGCTCATTTTACAAATGAGGAAACCAAGACACAAAGAGGTTAAGGAAACTGCCCAATGTCACACAGTAAGAATGTAGCAGAACAAGAGCAAAACCTAAGCAGTCTGGCTCCAGAATCAATGCTTTGATACACTATGTCAAGGTGCTTGTATGAATTAAGTAAAATAATATACAAAAAAAGTATTTAGCAGAGTGGCTGGTTGTTATGATAGTAGGTGCTCAACAAATGTTACTGCCTGCCTGGCTTTATTCAAATGCAGCCAGAGCTTTTCACAGTAGGGTATTAAAAACAAAATATTTTAAAAAGTCCTTCTGAAAATTTAAAACACTATTCCAAGGAGCTGATCTACTGTAGGTACGATAACATTCTGTAAATGGCATTTAATGCCTCTTTGCCACCACCACGTCTGAGATGCTGCCCCTAATCCCTGCCAGCTGAAAAACATCTCATTAATTACTAATAACAATAATATTATTTACAGAGTGTTTACAACATTCTGTTAAGTGCTATTATATATTTTCTTATTTAATTTTCAGAACTCAAAGAAATAGGAAAATTATCATCCCCATTATGAAGACAAAGAAACTGAGGTTCAGAATTTCTCAAGGTCATATTGCTAATAACTGGTAGAACTAGGGTTTAAATGCAGACAGTTTGATTCCAGAGCTTTTACTCTTAACCACTTGTTACTCAAAGTGTGATCCAAAGACAAGCTGCTGGTAAGCAAACTGCTTGTTATCAGTTCAAGACAAGATAAGAAGCATGAAACAGTCAGTAAACACACTTTAATTCAATCAACATTTTGTTTTCAATAGCAAGAGTTTCTTGATGAAGGAAGCAAAGCGCTAATGTACATTTTGGCATAAGCTCCTAATATCTTCGCAGAGTGATACTTTGAGAAGCATTGCTCTAAATTATTATGCTACTCTGCCTCCTTGAACTGATATTAAACTTTATCTTTCACTTATCACTTCCACATTATAATTATTTTTTTTGGTGTGTGTATGTGTGCACACACACATACACACACACTCTCCTTGAAATCGGGCATTTACCTTTGTATCCTCCAGTCAGAATGTCTAGTCTAATGCTACCACAGAGCAAGAAGAGGCTCAACCAGCAGTTCTTTAATTAAGTACTTAAAAGCACTTTCATTAAACTTTAGGAAATGTATACTACACAACCGGATTGTGTAGTCATATTCAAGAACCTGTCATTCTTTCAAGAATGGCTTAATGTTCCCCATGTGGCAGGCTTTATGCTAGGTACTGAAGAAATGAAGAAGAACACAAGTCAGGGGGGAAGGGAGCTGGCAAGTGAATAGATGATTACAGCCCAGAGCACTAAGTGACATGACAGAGGTATGTGTCAAGTGCTGAAAGAGCAACCAACTCTCTGAGGCATCAGAAAAAGATAAAGTACATCTTTAGGCCTAAAACAATTGAAGTACTATCAGCTGTGAGAGCTAAAGTCACAGCTGATTATCCAATCTTCTAAGAAGCACATTTAGCACAGTTATACTCTAAGTAATAAAGGTTTAAAAGTTCAAATTTGGCTTAAGGACTTAAAATAAAATACTATATAATTAAAAATACTGGAGTCAGGGAGAACTGGGTTAAATCCAGGCAACTTACTGGTTCTGTGAATTTTGGCCTTTCAGAGCCTTGGTTTACTCATCTATAAAATGGGAATATACTAATATCTAGTGAGTAAGAAAGTATAATTTTTGCCATATCCACATATGATGCCACGTATTACCTTGCTACAATGGCAAACCAACCACCCAAACTATTATTTATTAAATATTTTTCTTTAAATCAACTCACTTAAAAATTAATTTTAAAAAGAAACTTGAGATGTGGAACAACTGGAACTCATGTTGCTGGTTAGAGTGAAAAGTGGTATGGCCACTGTGGAAAGCAGCTTGGCAGTTTCTTACAAATTTAAAAGTACAGGACTTCCCTGGTGGTGCAGTGGTTAAGAATCTGACTGTCAATGCAGGGGACACGGGTTCGAGCCCTGGTCCTGGAAGATCCCACATGCTGCAGAGCAACTGATCTGCGCACCACAACTACTGAACCTGCACACCACAACTACTGAAGCCTGCACACCTACAGCCCATGCTCCGCAGCAAGAGAAGCCACCACAAGGAGAAGCCCACTCACCACAACAAAGAGTAGTCCCCGCTCGCCGTAACTAGAGAAAGCCCGCATACAGCAACGAAGACCCAATGCAGCCAATAAATAAATAAATTAATTAATTAATTTTAAAACTAAATAAAAATAAAAATACACCACTCTTACCATTTGACCCAGCAATCACACTCCTAGAGATATGAAAACTTCTGTTCTCACAAACACCTCTACATGTTTATAGTAGCTCTATTTGTAACTGCCCGAAACTGGAAAAAACACAAATGTCCTTCAAATGAATAAACAAACTGTGGTGCATCCATTCAATGAAATGCTACTCAGCAACAAAAAGGAACAAACTACTTGACACAGGCAACAACATGGATGAATCTCAAATATATTATCCTAAGTGAAAGAAGCCAGACTCAAATGGAAAAATACTGTATGATTCCATTTATATGACATTTTGGAAAAGGCAAAACTACAAGGACATAAAATAAATCAATAGTTGCAGGGACTGGGGGTGGGACAAGGGACTGACTACAAAGGGAGGAGGGGACTTCTTGGGATGATGAAAATGTTCTATATCCTGATTATGATGGTATTTATTCTACTGCATGCATTTGTCAAAACTCACAGAAACTGTTCACCAAAAGGGTGAATTTTACTAACGTAAATTATACCTCAATAAGCCTGACTTTATATCACTACAGTAAATATAAAAACGAGTATCAGTTGACATAAAAAGAAGGTAAGCTAAAAATAAATACAGTGAAAACAAAACAATGTTATAAAATTCTAGCTAGATGGTGGTGTTTGCCAAAGACTCTGAGCCTGAGGTCCCCTCTTTCTTATAAAGATTAGGAAGTACTTCAGCGGTGTTAAGAACATACCAGCACAACACTAAGAATTTCTCCTTGACATAATTAGGTTTAAAAAGAATAAAAAATGGAAGAAATTTCTCACCATGTGATTTAATGTTATTTAAGGCAAACCACAGGGCATCCCACACTTTCTCAAACATTGAGATAAGATATGTAAAGTGCCTGGCCTGGCGTAGATAGTCAGTAAATGTTAGTTCTCCTCCCCTACAGCTTTCCAGCAAACCCAAAGAGTACATAAAAAGCAGAGGAGGTGAAGAATATCTATATAAATGGGGAGATATACCATGTTAATGGATCAGAGGACTCAAAATAGATATCAATTCTCCTCAAATTGATCCTCAGATTCAACACACCCCACCAAAATTCCATCAGGCTCTTTTCTGTAGAAATCAACAAGCTAATTCTAAAATTTTAATGAAAAACCCAGGGACCTAACATAGCCAAAATAATTTTGAATAAAGAACAAAGTTGCTTTTTCAGTAATCAAGCTACTGTAATCAAGATAGTGTGGTATGGGGAATTCCCTGGTGGTCCAGTGGTTAGGACTCGACGCTTTCACTGCCGTGGCAGTGGTTCAATCCCTGGTCAGGTAGCTAAGATCCCACAATCCACGCAGTGCGGCCAAAAAAAGAAGAAGAAGAAGAAAATAAAGCCACTATGAAATACCACCATATATCTCCTAGAATAACTTTAAAAAAATGTGACAAACCAAGTGCTGACCAGGGTAAGGAGTTATTGAAACTCTCATATACTGATGGTGGGAATACAAAATAGGACAGCCACTCTGGAAAAAGTTTGGCAGTTTCTTATAAAGTTAAACATACATTCACCATACAACCCAACAATCCCAGGCTTAGATAGTTATTGAAGAGGAAGGAAGACACATGGCCCTACAAAACTGGTATGAGAAAGCTTATGGCAGCTTTATTTATAATTACCAATAAACTAGAAACAATTCAAATGTATATCAACTGGTGAATGCATAAACCAATTAAGGTTCACCATTTAATGCAATACTATTCAGCAACAGAATACTTGCAAAACCCCAGATGAATCTTAAACCCATTATGCTAAGTGAAAGAGGCCAGAAACAAACAGCTACATACTGTATGATTCCATTTATATGATATTCTGGAGAACTTAAAACAATAGGGACAGAAAATCAATCAGTGGTTGCCAGGGACTTGAGAGGAAAGAGAGAGGAAATTGACTACACCTTGGGCACCCAGGAACTTTTTGTTTTAAGAACTTAATGGACTTGTTCTATATTTTGATGGTGGCAAACTATATACCTAAAAAGAGTGAATTTTACTACATGTAAATTATATCTCAAAACTTCATTTAACAATAACAAAGCAGAGCATACTACCCACACCAAGAACATCCCATGCAAAGGCATCTTTCATACCTTTCCTCGACTTTAATGGAGAGATGGTTGCAGAGGTTGTGAACATACTGGGCATAACTCTCTGCCAGGGCCATATCATATGCAGTCAGGTGAATGTTTAAAACCCCATATTCATAATCTGTCCCCAAATTAATGGGTCTCACTTCCACTTTTCCCCTCTTCTTCCTGGGCTAAACAGGAAACAAAAGAGAAAGAAACTAAATCAAAGTATTGTACAAGAAATTCTAACCATACCATCTTGATAAATCAATCTTTCAGTTAAACTTGTTTACCTTTTTTCTCTCAGGTTACCCTACCTATAAACTGAACTTTTCCTGGGAAGGTATGGGCAGCCTCCCTTGACACTCTGGGCTGTAGCATCAGTCAATGAAAGGAGAGGGAATATTGCTGGCATTATTTAACATAAATACATGTGACTGTCTTCTGCCATTAACTAGTTTTGAGACTCACCTTCCAAATCTGGCCCTCAGTTTCCCAATTTTTATATTAATGGGGTTATGCTAGATAACAGATTCTTGAGGATTTTTTGGGGGGGCCATGCCGTACAGCTTGTGGGATCTTTTTTTTTTACAGGAAATAAAGAATCCTTTTTTATTTATTTATTTTTTGTGTGTTAGTTTCTGCTTTATAACAAAGTGAATCAGTTATACATATACATATGTTCCCATATCTCTTCCCTCTTGCGTCTCTCTCCCAACCACCCTCCCTATCCCACCCCTCTAGGTGGTCACAAAGCACCGAGCTGATCTCCCTGTGCTATGTGGCTGCTTCAGCTTGTGGGATCTAAGTTCCCTGACCAGGGATTGAACCTGGGCCCTTGGCAGTGAGAGCACACAGTCCTAACCACTGGACCACCAGGGAATTCCAAACAGATTCTTTTTTTTTTTTTTAAATAAATTTATTTATTTACTCATTTATTTTTGGCTGTGTTGTGTCTTCCTTGCTGCGCACGGGCATTCTCTAGCTCCGGCGAGCGGGAGCTACTTTTTGTTGTGGTGCCCGGGCTCCTTCTCATTGCGGTGGCTTCTCATGTTGCCAAGCACCAGCTCTATGCGCGCAGGCGGGCTCAGTAGTTGCTGCTCACGGGCTCTAGAGTGCAGGCTCAGTAGTTGTGGCGCTTGGGCTTAGTTGCTCCGTGGTATGTGGGATCTTCCCGGACCAGGGCTTGAACACGTGTCCCCTGCACTGGCAGGAGGATTCTTAACCTCTGTGCCACTAGGGAAGCCCTCCCAACAGATTCTTAATCTAGAATCCATAAAAGAATTTCAAGGGGTGTGTCAACCCCAAAACTTATATGCAAAATTTTACATGTGTGCACATTTTTTCTAAGGAGAGAATCTTAACTTTCATCGGAATCTTAAAGAAATTAATCACAAGAAAGTGCAGAATTACTTCTCTTCCAGCCCTCCCAGCTTTGAAATTCTACAGTCCAATTATTTAGACAGCCTTCCTTTTAAAACCTTAGAGGCAGACAATTATTTTATTTCTACCCTTCTCTTTCATATAAAGTATTGCTTCACTACATATCAACCTGTGCAAACTGCTGTAAAAAGTATGAGCCCTGGGAAAACAGATGTGTAACACGACATAGATCAGGATCAAGAAAGCTTCTCAACCAGAAATAATTTAACCTAAATGCCCATCAGGAGGGGAACTTGTTAAATAAAACATGGCACATCCATTCAATAGTACATTATGCAGCTGTAAGAAGACATAGGGAACTTCTTTATGTACTGGTACAGAAAGGTTTTTAAGATAAATTAAATGATAAAAGCAGACTGTAGAATAATGTTTTCAGAATATTGCCATACATATACAAAGGGTGGGTGGGGGAGAATAGATGTGTGTGTTTAATTACTTACATATTTATTTGTTTGCATATCAAAAAATAACTCTGGAAGGATACACAAAAATACTAATACCATTGGCTGCCTATGAGGGAGGGAACTGTATGGCTGGGGCACAGGGATGGGAAGGAGACTCTAACAATTTCCCTTCTATATTTTTTGAATTTTTAATAATATGAATCTTTTATCAATTCAAAGTTAGAATCTTAAAATCTACCTTGCTTTTTAAAATTTTTTAGTAAAAATGTTTTTACAATACTCATACTAAAAATGCATAAATAAGTACATGGCTCAATGAATTTTCAAAGTGAAAATACCTGTATAAACAGTATTTTGAACAAGAAACAGACCACTACCAGCACCCCCAAAAGTCTCCTGCCTCCCAAACTGGTGACCACTATTCTGACTTCTAGAACCATATGCTGATTTTGCCTTTTTTCTAAATTCATGAAAATGGAATAATATACTACATTCTCTTTTGTGTCCAGCTTCTTTAACTCATTATGTCTGTAAGATTCATCATGTTTTAGGTGAAACAGGAATTCTTTCCTTCTCATTGCCCTAGTAAGTCTATTATATGAATATGTTATAGTTTATTTATCCTTTTTACTGTAGGTGGAAATTAGAGTTGTTTCCAGTGTGGAGCCATTATGAACAGTATTGCTACCAATGTTTTTTTTGCATGTATCTTTCAGTGAACATATGTATGTATTTCTGTTGGGGATATACCCAGAACTTGAACTACTGAGTTACAGACAATGTAGAGGTTCATCTTTAATAAGTTCTCTGTTTTTCAAAGTGGTTTCCAATTTAGACTCCCACCAGCAGTACACGAATGTCCTAGTTGCTCTACATTCTTGCCAATACTTACAAAACTTAGTATAGTCAGGTTTTCTGGTCGGTTTCTTTTAGCCATTCTGGTTGGTATGAGGTGGTAATGCATTGAGACTTTAACTTGCATTTCCTTTAAGTCTACTGAACCTGAGCATGTTCCCATATGTCCACTGGCCATTTGGATATTCTCTTTTATAACCTGCCTATTCAAGTATTTTGTCCATTTTTTAGATTGGGTTGCCTTCCTTTCTCTTACTGATTTGCAGAGGTTCCTTCTATATTCTAGACATGATCCTTTGTTAAACGCACATGTTGCAAATATCTTCTTCCTCCCTGTGTCTTCCTTTTTCACTTTTTAATGGTGCATTTTGATGAGCACAAATTCTTATTTTTAATGTAGTCCAATTTACTCATTTTTTTCTTTTATATTTATAGTGACTTTTGTGTCCTGTTTAAGAAACCTTTGCTTACCTTAAGATCATGAGGATATTCTTGTATGTTATCTTCTAAAGTTTGATTATTTTAATATTTACATTTAGATCTACAATCATTTTAAGTGCTTTTTGTGTACAGTGTGAAATAGGAGTCAAGTCAGTTTTTTTCACATGACTAGTCAATCCAGTTGATCCAAGTACCCCAGCACCATTGCAATGCAGTGTCACTTATGTCATATAATAAATGTTCAGAGATACCTGGATCTGTTTCTATATTCTTTATCCTGCTCCATTGGGCTGTTTGTCTATTCTTGAGCTAATACCACACTGTCCTAATTATTGGAGATTTAGAATGAATCTTGCTATTTGGTAGAAATTTTTAAGAAAAAGATGGGGTGGGGATCTATTTACATGTCTTAAGTCACCCCTATCTAACAGCTAACAGCCTAGTTACTGCCATAGCAGAGGTGTTCCTGGCAGAGCACCTAGAGTGGTTCTTTCACATCAATGCTCTCCAGGTCAGTCTGAGAGAGCAGGAGCCCAATCTGGGGAAACAGGGGGAGGACCAAGAAATGGTCCTTTCACAAGGCTGGTAAAACTGATACAAACCTGATCTTACAGGGATATTCTGAGAACTGAACAAAACACTGTATATAGTTAATTCAATCTGTGGCACATATTTAAACAGTCAATAAACATTAACTTTTATTATTATTTTTTCATTTTCATATTCCTCACATCTAGCACAGGGCCCAGCAGAGAGACAACATGCAGTGAATCACTATTTTAGAATTTTAGAATAGGATGGCATTTAGAGATAACTTTTTCCCAGTTCTTCATCCTTGCAGGGGAAGAATATAAAGCCCAGAAAGATTAAATATGTACCCCAGAGTCACACAGCCACACCGGACAGATCCTAGGAACTAACCCAGACCTCCTGACTCCCAATGAAGAAATTTTTTCACTGAACCCTCTGCATTATTAAAGTTCTTAACAGTGGTAGTCACCCCAGGGTCCTAGACTTTGCTATGAGTGAGAAGCCAACTTCTATAACCAACCATCAAGGTGCAGGGGTTTGGCTCTCCTGCAGAGCCCACCATACCCAAGGCCAAATGCAGCAATCCAGACTTCTCATCATGACAGCACTGCAGTCAGAGCTGTGAAGAATGCTAAAGTAAGAATGCAAAGGGGAGTGGCTGAAATTTTCCAGCAGGGAAGGGAGGAGCTTCTTTGAAGCCTGCAGGAGGCTTTTCTTAACCAGGGAAAATGCCAGGGCTCTTCAAAGGTGTCGCTTTAGGAGAACAAAAAGAAGAAAGCTGATTCTAGTATCCCTCTTGGCATCTCACTTGCTTTTCCATGTTGGCCTAGATCTGTCTAGAGCAATCCACACCATCAGGAGTCCACTGTGATATTATATTTCAGTTCTGAGCCAGGGCACAGCATAGCTAGCAAGAGCTTGAGTGCATGAGATTTCAGACACCAGTTCCTATAATTTTTACCTGCTCAATCTTTCTCATCCCCTCCTTTTTATTCCTACTGCCTAAGTTCAGACCTCCATGACTGCCATGGGGAGCTATTAAAGATAACTGTGCAAGAGATGTACATGACTAGGGCTGTGTTTCGGGAAGGCCACCCTGACTGCCCATGAAGGAGAGCTAGGCAGGAAAGGAACGGAGGCTATGAGAAAGATGGCAGGGAAGATGGACTACTGTCTACCATCAAACTTTGGTACTCCTGTGACTGACCTGGATTCACCGTGAGTTGGCCCAGGGCGGCCATCCTTGGATCCCTGTAGAAGTACAATATGATGCCCAAAATGGGCCATGGGATAAATCACTAAACCATTTTTGTACAGAAATATCCATATTACTCCTATTTTACAGACAGAAAAGTGAGGTCCTCTGAAGGATGTTATTTGGCCAAGGCTACTGGGGAACTTTGCTGGCAAAGAACAGATAGAGAAAGGACTCAGATTAGAATCACAGACTGTTATAGATGGAAGGTAACTTAGAGATAACTTAGTTTCTCCTTCCTTCCTCCCCTAATTTTATATAAGGGGGAAGTCGAGGTCCAGAAAGGTTAAAATAAAGGTTACAATAGTAAGGAAATGGAAAAGGCAACCACTTTGGGTCTAGCCATGGCTAGAAGCTGAGTCTGTGGCCCCAAACCCAGGCTCTCTCCTCTAGATTCTGCAAAAATAATGATAGTAGCTGCCTATCACTATAGGTGGCATTCTCTAGGGTGGGAAAGTTGGGAAGAAATTGTATCATCTGAATCCTCAAATGAAAAGCTGACAGGCCTGCAGCATATACAGCTTCCAGAAATTCTGCTGATGGAAATTTTAAAAGCTACACCTGGGGACTTAAATGATTTGGTGATGGTACTCTGAACAGTCCATAATGAGCCGTAGGGTGCACAGAAATCAAGTGGTTATGTTTATAACTCAGTGTAGCATACTCAAGAAATGTACACCAGACAGAAGGCCTGACCCTGACTGGGATGGCAGAGAGGCTCAGCCTGGTGCTGCATAAAGAGCCCTAGACTAAGATGGAAGCCAAAGAATATCTGGGGGACTTCCCTGGCAGTCCAGTGGTTAAGATTCCGTGGTTCCACTGCAGGGAGCACGGGTTTGATCCCTGGTTGGGGAACTAAGATCCTGCATGCTGCACAGCATGGCTGAAAAAAAAAAAAAAAAGAAAGAAAATCTGGGCTCAAGTACTGTCTTAGTCACTACATGACATTGAGTGACCTCTCTAGGTGTCAGTGTCTTCATCTGTAACACCTAAGGTTCTTGTGAAGCTCAAAATAGTGAATTTCTGTGAAATGGAAATAGCATGGACATTAGATGGATTCTGACCACTGTCAGTTCAAATAATGGCTCTGGAAATTACTAGCCACTTGGGAAAGTCATTTAATGAGTCTTAGATTCCTTAAACAGGGTCCTTAATAACCACAGCATATCTGAGGATTAAATAAAATATATGGTTTGTAATACTGTAAAATGAAATAATGCTTTTAAAGCCTGGCACATAGTGGTTACACGTCTGGTATATAGTAGTTGCTCAATAAGTAGTATCTTTAAAGAAAGACTGAGTAATGTACACAGATAGGACATTATTCTTACTACAAATTGGAGGTAAGCATGCTCCTAGTATCCTATTGGTATGCTTTACAGAATGAGACATTTATTAAGCACCTGCTGTGTGCAAAGTGCTGATTCAACCACTCTAAAGAAAGAGACCAAAGAAAAAGAAAACGCAGTCCCAGCTCTAAAGAGGCTTACAGTTCAGAGAAAGAGAGAGAGAGAAGACACACATGAAAGAATCAGTCCTCTCAGGACTTCCCTGGTGGCACAGTGGTGAAGAATCCACCTGCCCATGCCGGGGACACGGGTTCGAGCCCTGGGCTGGGAAGATCCCACATACCGCGGAACAACTAAGCCTGTGCGCCACAACTACTGAGCCCACGCACCGCAACTACTGAAGACCGCCCGCCTAGAGCCTGTGCTCCGCAACAAGAGAAGCCACTGCAATGAGAAGCCCGCGCACCACAATGAATAGTAGCCCCCGTTTGCCACAACCAGAGAAAGCCCGTGCACAGCAACAAAGACCCAATGCAGCCAAAAATAAATTAATTAATTAATTTTTTTTAAAAAAGAAGAAAAAGAACCAATCCTCTCAATTTAATCATAACAAGCAGCCCACCTCCCATGGCAAGTTCAACACAAGCTACCTTGCTGCACCATGTCAATTAAAACCCAAGAGCAATGACCTCAGGTGGCCGCAGCTGAAAGTGCAACGAGCAGGTCAGTACTCCTAGGTTTTTTGCATGACATATAAGGGTATATAGTAGTTCCTCAATAAATGGCAACTTTAAAAAAGTTAATCTAGACCTGTCTACTTCTCAAGTCTCATGTCCCATCATCCTCTAGTGCCCACTTGAGATTCCAGGATTAACAAACTGCTAAAAGTTTCCCAACTGCATCTCCAGGATCAATGACTTTCCACCTTTGCCCAGAATGTTTCCCCTCCCTGCAGAGTCTGACTCTTCACCTAACATCCTCAATGTAACTCCTAGTTATTTTTTGTTGCTGTTGTTGTTGCTTTTTGCGGCACCCACGCGGCATGCGGGATCTTAGTTCCCCGATCAGGGGTGGAACCCGTGCCCCCTGCAGTGGAAGCGCGGCATCTTACCAGTGGACCGCAAGGGAAGTCCCTCCTAGTCATTTTTTTGAGTGTGTGGTTTTTGGGGTTTTTTTTGCGGTACACGGGCCTCTCACTGCTGCGGCCTCTCCCGTTGCGGAGCACAGGCTCCGGACGCGCAGGCTCAGCGGCCACGGCTCACAGGCCCAGCCGCTCCGCGGCATGTGGGATCTTCCTGGACCGGGGCACGAACCCGCGTCCCCCGCATCGGCAGGCGGACCTCCAACCACTGCACTGCCAGGGAAGCTGCCCTCCTAGTCATTTTTTAAGACTCTGTTCATGCTCTTCCAGTAAGACTTCCCTCATTCCTCATGCTGAGTTAGGTACTACGCCTATGTGTTCCCATAGCAACCCTCTCCCCATTATACACCACTATCACTTATCACATGTATCCATTTATTCAACAAATATTTTCTGACCAATAGTGATAAGCCAGACCAGGGTTAGCAATGGGGTTATGATAGTAAATAAGACAGCCATAGTCTCTGCTTGCTGAAACTTGCAATCTATTGGGAAAGGCATACAGAGAACAATTATAAGAAGATGCATGTTTTGCGGGAGGAAAATAGAGTGCTATGGGATTGTAAAAAAGAGGGACTAATGCCATCATCAGCATCATCATTATCACCACCAGTAACTACATATGGGCTCCATGCTTCAGACACTGTGCTAAGTACTTAAAACTTTCTTTTTTAACTTACTTCTCACAAAGCATTTAAATAACATGGTTATTTAAAGGCAAGAAAATTGTGGCTTGTAAAAGTTAAGTAACTTACCCAAGGACATACACTAGTAAGCATAAGAACTGAATCTTTAACTTGGGTCTGCCTAATTCTAAAACATTTCTCTTAATCTCCGTCTTTCTCTTTAAGGAAGGTATGCAGAGACTGTCAGTTTCCTCAATATCTATTCTCTCTTTTCTCTTTAATCACGGACCTGCTGAATTTTACCTTGGCACATGACCATTTATAATAAAAATTACATTTCCCAACCAATCTTGCAGCTGGGTATGGTTATGTGACCAAGTTCTGGCCAGCGGAATACAAGCTCACACATACTGCTTTCCCTTTCCCCTTCCTGCTGGTTGGAATGTGGTCATGAAGGCTTAAGGGAGGCAGCCATCTCAGACTATGAGATAGAAGCAGTATGATAAGTGTTGCAAAACAAAAGGCGGGAATATCTACCTATACTTTATATGACAGAAAAATAAACTCTATCTTGTTTAAGCCCCTTGACTGAGTGGATCTCCCTCCTACGGCAGCCAAACCACTACCTCAATAAGAAAGTATTATGTCTCATTCATTTCTCTATTCCTAGAGCCCAGCAATATTAAATGTTGAGTTGAGCTGAATTAAATTCTGGTTCTAATTCTGTTATTTACTAGCCATATGGTCATAGAGAAATCACTTATGCTCCTCAGTTTCCTTTTCTGCCCAGTCTACCTCACAGGATAGTTGGTGAAGCAAAAAGCATGGTTTTCAAATCTGTTGGTTACAAAGGGCCTAAGAAAAAATCACGTTTCCCTTTGTGAAGCACATGAAATACCCATCAGTGTGCTTTCACTGTATAAAACAAGAATGACTTAACTAGCAGAACATATGGTTAGATTATATAAATGGAGTTGTCTGCATTTCACAAAATATGAAAACATATGAGTTTCTCTGTTAACATTTATTTTCATCAAGTAAAACTGATGGGAGAAAAACTTGTAATTTAGAAAATTCTATCCATTAACTTAATTGTCTTTCTAAAATGTGGAAGATTGCCATTATTAAACCTGAGGAGAGGTTCCATTCTAGGATCACCAGTGTTCCAAGGGCCTATGGTTTGAGAGGCACTGAGATAATGGATGGAAAAACACTTTGAAAATGGAAAGAGATCATTACTTTTACTCATATCAAAAATGAATCTCTCTAAAACTCTGACACTGTTGTAATTTAGCAGAACAGGCAAGGCAGGATGAGAGCCCAGTGGGTTGGAGACCAGGGTGCGCTAATGGCATAGGCTAAAAGTCAGGTCTTCACAGGAATCGTTCTGTGACTGGAAAAGCTCTGGGAAAACCTTTTATAGTTTTTACAGCCCCAGTGTTTCCAGCTACCCTAAGCAACTGCATACTCCTAGATGAGTATCAGTTCACTTTACATACTCAGTGTAAGAACACAGGTAGTATTTAATAAATGTTTGTTGAGCTGAACTCTATAACACCTCCACTGACACTTTCAGGGAGAATTGCACCTTTAACTTTGCTCTCTTGATATTTAGTTCATTTCCCAAGCAAAGCACTTCCCACGTGTACTTTAGTTACATTTTTAAGCACTATCCTTCCCAGGCCACTTCATACTTTTTGTAGTAAGAGACTGTGTCCCACTCACCACAGCATCATCTGTGCAAAGCACAGTGCCTGGCACATAGCAGACACTCAATAACGGTTGTTCTTTTCAATGAGTTACAAGAGGCAAACTTGAGGGGATGCTAGTTTAAAACAACTCTCTGTAAGCCAGTCCTATAATCCACGTCTAGCCCTACAGTCACCAGGCCAGCAAAACCAATCTTTCTGTTTCCAGGAAGCTAGGACTATCACCACAAAGTGATTCTGATCTGCTGATTTTTCTGGGAATGATGTCACAGTCTCCTCACAGACTTGTGGCTGTTAGAGCTGATCAATCTATGAGTGCTACAACAAAATAAGTAGGTGTCAGAAATGACAAACACCTCCTCTATGTCAACAGTCAGAACAGCATGAAATTTCCAAGAGAAAAGATGTCTTGATTCCTGGTGGCCCTTCTACAAAGAAGAAATAAATTGTCTGAGTTCAAAAACCTTACTCTCTTGCCCCAGAGCCTGAACAATAGAACATATAACAGCTAAAACTGACAGCAATTTATGTTGTCTCCATTTCATCCTCCCACATCTTCCTCTTGGCAATGCTTTTATTCTTGGGCTGCTATTACCCTAAAATTGGAGGCTGAACAACAGCTGAGGGCAAGTACGTAAGTGGTCTTGGGAGATATGATCTAGCACTATACAAATGTGAAGGACTATATTCTTTTTATTTTTATCAATTAAAAATCACTCCAAACAATCTGAAGCCTTTGAAATTTAATAGAATGATGCAGGGCCCTTGAAGGACTAATGAGATTACACACTGAGACACAGTGCTATGGCTGCAGATATGCTCTGAAGTGTGATCCCCCACTGCCATGAGTCAAGGTGGGTCTTACATGATGAGAGAAGAAAAAGGAAGATATCATGTCTTAAAGAAGAAAGAGCATGTACAAAGACAAAGAAGCATGAGACAGAATGGGTGTATGAGAAAATGTGCCTGAAGTATAGGGTGCAAAATGGGAAATCACTGAGAAGGAGATTAGGTCTGTGCTGAGAGACCCGAAATCCCACTGAGGATACAGAAAAAATGGTTTGCTATCATCCCCCATGCTGCCACCCAAGAGGAAGCTTCGTTTTCATCTCTCTTCTCACTAACTCCTCAGAGAAGCATCAAGGACAAGGGCACAGGATGGAGGGATGGGAACCAACCTAGAGTTATAAACCAGGCCATGCAAGATAGAGATAAAACCAGTATTGACAAGGAAAGCTGAGGTGAGGTAGATGTGCCTTTTCCTTCCCAAGGTTCAGGAGTCATAAGGCTGAGTGTGGGACCTTTAGAAGGAGGAGTGAAGAGATTATACCAGCAGAAAAGGGACAAGGGTTGGCCACTTTGTGAATGAGAATTAACTCTTGTCTCAGGGATGTAGGGTTCAAGAGAGTGGAGGAGCCAGCCTGAGAGTCAGAGAAGAAAAAATGGGAATATGGCTGTTTATTGTGTTTTCTAGGTTCTAAGTTCAGGGAAGAAAGGAAGCCAAAAGATGACTTCTAGCTTTTCCAGTCCAGTTCCCCAGGGGTACAAAAGAGACAGGGACTTGGGACAGAGCCTCTGTAAGCTGGCGGATGAAAGTTTTCATTGTGCTGTTCCATGCGGGAAGTGAGGAGCCTCTAGCAGCTTCCATCACTGTCCAGCCCTATTGTGCTAGCCACCCTGGAACAATGAATGACATCAGAGAAAAGCCTACAGCCCTAACAAAAGGGAGCATCACTCCCTTCAAGCAACCAAGGTCATCTGGAGGCAGCTGTTTGCAGAGAATGGGTTGTTTGCCAGCTCTGATTTACAAAACCTCGGGGCAGCTCCAATAACCACATTTAGGTTCAGCTCAGTCAATATTTATTGTCCTCTACTTGATGCCAGGCTTTGTGCTGGACACTGAGGATACAGAAAAAATATGAGACATACCCTGAGTATGCTCATCATCTAGGAGGAGAAACAGTCATCAAAACAGGTGGTTAAAACAGAGCAGCAAGTCCTAGGATAGAGGAAGCACAAGGAACTCCAGCAGCTCATGGTAGGACAAGTAACCCAGTGCAGGGAATCAGAGGTTTCTCTGAAGGGGAGATTTGTTCTTCCCCTCCTCATCCTGCTTCCTCAATGGGATTTAGATGTTCAGAATGTATTGGCCAAGTGAAGAAGGAGAGCGGGTCTTCCAAGTAGACAGAAGAGCATGTGAGAGGTCTCAAAACAGTATGATGGGGCTTCCCTGGTGGCGCAGTGGTTGGGAGTCCGCCTGCCGATGCAGAGGA
>NW_006773138.1:1217775-1225414 GCF_000442215.2 Lipotes vexillifer | reverse complement strand
CAGGTTTGTGCTGCGGAGCGGCTGGGCCCGTGAGCCATGGCCGCTGGGCCTGCGCGTCCGGAGCCTGTGCTCCGCAACGGGAGGGGCTGCAGCAGTGAGGGGCCCGCGTACCGAAAAAAAAAAAAAAAAACCAGTATGATGATTTGAGTATGGTATCCATAAGATGGGAGAGGAGGCTGGAGAGAAAGATGGGACAGATGGCATTAGACATGCTATTAAGCTTCCTTTTATAACAAGCCAAGGAGTGAGCCAGAGCATGGTATATACAGAAAATTATCTATGAGGGAGGATCCCAAGAAATTAAAAAAAACAAAAAACTCACACCCAAACAAAACTAATTTTATTTTCTGCTAATTTATGTGAGACTTTTAGAAGGGGGATATCCCAGAATAAAACAACTCCAAGAACTTACTCTGAGGTGTCACAACTCAGAAAGGGTGTAAATCACTCCTTCTTCTGAATTTTAAATAGCACTTTGTATCTTCCTTTCAGCACTTGTCACTTTCTGCTTGGGAGCATAATTATTTGTGTCTTATCTCTAGTGGTTTATCAGTTTCCTATGAGCATGAACCAGGTCTTGTTCATTCATACTATAAAATTTTATTGCAACTCAGTCTGAATAGGCAAGGCACCCCCAACAGTACCTAGCACATAATAGATGTTTGAAAAATGAATCATAGCATTATGGAGTTACATGATATCAGAGCTGAAAGACTCTTGAAGATATTCTAATCCAGAGTTTCTCAAACTTTGTGAAGAGTCTGACAAAAGCTATGGACTCTCTTCCCAGAAAAAGTCACACATAGAAAACATTTTACATATAATTTCAGGGCCTGCCATGCCCAAAGAGGTTAGGTTAACTTACCCCAAATCACGAAGCTAATAACTGGCAGAACGAAGCCTAGAACACAAGTTTCCTGGTTCCCAATTTAGTACTCTTCTCATCACAAAGGAACAATTTTAGTAGGGCTGTTTCCTGCTGGGAAGGTGCCTGATACAAGCCTCAGGTGTGGCAACATTCCTGTCATGAAATTCCTTGATATAAGGATGTTGTTCAGGAGAACGTGGCAAGTTTAGTGGCTTCTGAGGCCCAAATGCAGTGGTACTGGACCTCTGCCAAGGTGAGAGAGGCAATGGGATATGTGCGGGGTTGCATGGGAGCATCAAACTAAGCCAAAGAACCAAAAGCGATGTTGAAATCTCCCCAAGTAGAACAGCAAAATCTTCCTAACTATACTGTTTACAGGAAGTGATAGAATCGTGACTCAAAGCTAGACTGTCTGACTTTCAAGCCAGTTTTGTGTCCATCCCACTACAAAATCCTCTGCAAATGCACAAAAAATCCAACCACCACAGAAGCAATCCTTCAGCTGGAGCCAAAGAAATAGGCTAAATAATCTTACAATGCTTAGAAATAACTCCCAGTTATCTGTGATAATGGATTAAAGAAACACATACATATTTTAAATCTGTAAATACTGTAAAAATCAGCTATTTGGCTGAAAATGTGAATCCACCTCTATGTGCCACAAACCATTCATTCAACTGAACTGAACATATCATTTCCATTGTGAGGTCCATATTGAACTAAGTACTAAGAAGATATTTTCTTTACGTGTCACAAATAATAAAACCAAAGAATTTGCTTTTCACTGTGATAACCTGGCCTAGGGACAAGATTAGGAACTGGCAAAAACATCTCCACTCTGGATCATATTCAAACTAATTAACTGGAGAGGACTGAGGGACAACCCTCTATCCATTCTAGCTCCAGTATAATCCAACCTATGCACATCCGATCTTTAGGGTCTTTGTAAAAGCTGCACACTATCCTTTTCTAAAAGACCCCTGCCCCTCTTACCTCTTGTGCTTTAACTAGGTGCTTGTATCTTCCAATGCCATGTGTGGGCTGTGACCTGTAGTGCTGACTGGTGCTCAGCTGAATGCCACCTAAAAGAGAGAAATAAGACAAACCTGTTTCAAAGCTCCTCCAGGGACAGATAGATCATACATGAGGAGACAAATTCTCCATCGTGAAATGGAATATTTGGGGATAGTGAGCCTCTTGCTGGTTTAAAGAACCAGAGCTATTTCTTGATCCTGAGCTGATACTCGGTTTACCCCATTTTTCTCTCCGTTTGGCCCCTGGACTATATCTAATCCCCACCACCCATCTTTCTTTGAGAAATTCTCTCCTGCTAGAGCCACTGCTGGTAGGGGGACAAAATACATTCTCACAGTGCTCTCATTTTCTCCGTTCCTCAACAGGCAATAATCCTTTTGAAGTTTTCCAATGAAGATTGTTCAGAGAAAGAGACAGGTGGCAAATACAACCAGGAAAAAGGACAATCACAGATTTCCACAGTTTTTTAAACTATCTAATTTGCTTTATTTGTGTTGATATGTAATAATCTCCAACAGACTTTGTTAAGTGAATAACAATAAAAACTAAAAACCTAAGGTACAGAACAGTGTGTATATAAAAAATAGGATCTCTATACACATATTCACTGTGGTAGACTCAAGAGATATGCCACCCAGATTCCCTTCAAAGGACTTGCTGATATATACATATTCTCCTTTAACCCTCATTATTTTTACCTTCATTTACAAATAAAGAAACTGCAGCTCAAAAAAAATAGGAATTGGCCAAGGTCAACAAGCAAGTAAAAGGCAGAACTGCAATTTAAACCCAGGTCTATGTGACTGAACAGCCTGTTCTCAGATGTGTTATAACATCTGAATTTCTGGAATACAAAATCTAGCTAGGGACTTCCCTGGTGGTCCAGTGGTTAAGAAACCACCTTCCAATGCAGGGGATGTGGCTTTGATCCCTGGTTGAGGAACTAAGATCCCACATGCTGTGGGGCAACTAAGCTCACACGCCACAACTACTGAGCCCGTGCACTCTGAAGCCCACGAGCCACAACTAGGGAGCCTGTGTGCCGCAACTAGAGAGACCACACACCACAACTAGAGAAGCCCACGCACCGCAACGGAAGATCTCACATGCCACAGCAAAGATCCCACGTGCCACAACTAAGATCCAATGCAGCCAAATTAAAAAAAAAAGAATCTAGCTAGACTTCATCGTTCCCACATCTGATATCAGCTCATCTCTACCCTTCACTGGAACCAGCCCTACACAGCTCTGTTATGTCTGTCTGTCTCCCTTGCTTGTTCCCTACCTTATGGAAAAGTATTAGTCCTAGGTTCTGCTCCCTTCCCTCCCAGCTCCTGTGGTCCTGCATCTCCCCAGGGCCACCACTTTGTGGGGGGCTAAACACAAAATGGTGTGGAAAAGTCTAATGACATCAAGTGAAATGTTTCTTAAGCTTCTCTTTTCTAAAATGTGCTTCCAAGCAGGTCTGCTCTGTGCCAGGCCAATCAAGAATCGTGGCTTCAGAGACTTTCCCTATGTTTACAATCCACAGTATTTCATCAAGACAACCCTGGTATATCATAGATCCCTTCCATGATGTGCATTAGTCCGCATTTACTATTATATGCCAACAACTGAATAGATACTGGGACAGTTACAAAGATGACTAAAATATACTACTTTCCCTAGAGATACTCAATGTGTACTGGGGAAGGATGATGGGAAAGCAGATAATTACCTTATAGTGGACAAAATACTTTAATGGAGATGAGAGCAAGGAACTTAGAGGAAAGAACAACTAACTCCACCTTAGGGGTGAGCGGGGAGAAGTGGAAGACGGTACAGAGGAATAGGTTCAGGGAGGTAACAACTGAATTCTTTTTTTTTTTAAGTCAGTTTTCTCATCTTTATTATTTATTTATTTATTTGGCTGCATCAGGTCTTAGTTGCGACACGCAGGATTTTCGCTGCAGCACGCAGGATCTTTCGTTGTAGCGCATGGGCTTCTCTCTAGTTGTGGCGCACAGGCTTAGTTGCCCCGAGGCATGTGGGATCTTAGTTCTCTGACCAGGGATCGAACCCACATTGGAAGGCGGATTCTTAACCACTGGACCACCAGGGAAGTCCCAACAGCTGCATTCTTTTCTTTTTTTTTTTTTTGCGGTACGCGGGCCTCTCACTGCTGTGGCCTCTCCCGTTGCGGAGCACAGGCTCCGGACATGCAGGCTCAGCGGCCATGGCTCACGGGCCCAGCAGCTCCGCGGCATATGGGATCTTCCTGGACCGGGGCACAAACCCGTGTCCCCTGCATCGGCAGGCGGACTCTCAACCACTGCACCACCAGGGAAGCCCCCAACAGCTGCATTCTTGAAAGAGGAGTAAGAGTTTACCACGCATGGAAGAAGGAGGTATTTTTGGCAGAGGCTTCCAAAGAGCACTGAACATAACTGAGGTATCTTCTTGGCCACAGTCCCACCTGACGGGGCACAAGCCCGTGTCCCCTGCATCGGCAGGCGGACTCTCAACCACTGCACCACCAGGGAAGCCCCCAACAGCTGCATTCTTGAAAGAGGAGTAAGAGTTTACCACGCATGGAAGAAGGAGGTATTTTTGGCAGAGGCTTCCAAAGAGCACTGAACATAACTGAGGTATCTTCTTGGCCACAGTCCCACCTGACTCTTTGAGGCCTTAGGTTGCAGACTCTGCAACCTGGGGCCCCGCCCAAACAGCTGATATCCAAATCCCCTTGATTGGGTACACAACCATCCTCAGATCAGAGCCATGAAAATTAATCCATCCAAAAAGATTTTATTATGACTTTAAAACATGACCTCCTAAAAAGCACTGAACTCTCCAAAGCATGTTTATTCATTCAACAAATATTTATTACTACCCACTGGGGTAGCCAGAAACAATTATACCCTCACAACCATGTGTATACTACCTGTGTTCTTACACTGAGTATGTAAAGTGAACTGACACTCAACTAGAGTTGTGCAATGTACAAACAACCCAATATCCATGGCAGGCCCGGGTTGGTACCAACCACTGCCCTAGATGCTGGAGCTGTAACAATGGGCAAAGACAAAGTCCCTGCAATACAGAATCTATGATCTAGTGGCGAGACAGTAATATCAATGCAGGTGATAAGGGCTACCCACAATAAGGGCTATATACATGAGAGAGGCACTAAGGCTGGACTTGTGGTGTCAGGAAAGGATTCTTAGAGCAGGTGGCTTTTAAGTAAAACCTGACAGATGACTAGGAGTTAGAGAGAACACAGTATGGGGAGGGGAAGACCCAGAGAGAGAATTTCAAGGCAGAGTATAAGCAGCAGGGTGGCAAGAGATGAGCTTACAGAAACAGGCAAAAAATTTAGGAAGGGCTTAATTATTCAGTACTTATGATGTGCCAGACACTGTGCAATGAGGTGAAGATATAACAGGGGACAAGGCCAACAAAACTCAGCTTATGGAGCTTATAGTCTAGTAGGAGGAGGGAATCATTAATGGAGGAGGGAATAGTCACAAAATAAATATGAGGGCTTCCCTGGTGGCGCAGTGGTTGAGAGTCCACTTGCCGATGCAGGGGACACGGGTTCGTGCCCCGGTCCGGGAAGATCCCACATGCCGCGGAGCGGCTGGGCCCGTGGGCCATGGCCGCTGAGCCTGTGCATCCGGAGCCTGTGCTCTGCAACAGGAGAGGCCGCAACAGTGAGAGGCCCATGCACCGCAAAAAATAAATAAATAAATAAATAAATAAATAAATATGAAATTACAAATTGTGATGAATGATAAAAAGCGCTATGGCAATAAAATCAGTGGATCTATTTTAGATTGGAATATCAGGAAAGGTCTCTAAAAAAAAATGACATGTGAACTGAAACCAGATTTCAGAGGAAAATAGTAATAGTGGTTATCCCCAGGGAGAAGTGGCTAGACGGCAGGAGAGAGTTACTGTTGACTTTATACTCTTGTATCTTTTAAAACTTGTTCCATGTACATGCATTATCTACTCAAATAAATAAATAAAATAAATTGAGACCTGAAAGGCAGATAGGAGTTTATTAGGTAAAGAAATAGAGAATGAATGTTCCAGGCAGAGGGAATAGCGTGTGCAAGGGCCCCAGAGGGGGATGCAGATTGGCACATTCAAGGAACAAAAAGACTGTCCATGTGGCTGAAGCAAAGTGAGAGGGGCTGAGTGCACCAGAGATTAGGGCAGTGGATTGGAACCCACCACTCTGAGCCATGTTAAGGGTTTGGATTTCATGCTGAACAGCGGAGAAATTATATGTCTAATGTGTTTTTAAAAGATCACTTTGGTTGTTGTGGGTGGAAGGTGGTTGGAAGGGGAGTGTGGATGGAAGTTCAAACAAAGATTCAAGTAGTATCCTTGGCTGAGTTGTTGTTGTTAGTCCTCCTGTATCCACAACCCCCCCCCCCATTCCATCCTCTAAAGTTGACAAAGTAATCCTTCTAAAACACAAACCTAATCATGTTATTCTCTTTCATTAATTCAACCATTTATTCACTGCACACACACAATTTTTAAAAAGGACTTACTCTGTGCCAGGCACTGTATCAGGCACTACAGTAACACCAATAAATGAGACAAGGAAGGTCCTTGCTATATTTCAAAATGTTTGATGATTTTCCACTGCCTGAAGTTCATACTCCTTAGGCAAGCATTTAAGAGTCTCAATTTTATAATCTAGTTCCAACCACTTCACATCCTCACTCTCCATCCTCCAGGCTTTTAAAACCTTGCTTCTCCGCCACAGAGCTACACTTGCCATTCTGTATAAACCATGCAGTTCTCATGCCTCTGTGTGGTGCTGGGCTGTCCCCCATGCTGGGACTGCACCTCTCTGACTGGTGATATCCTTCACAGCCTCCATGGCCAGCTTAAATGTCATCTCTGTGCTGCCCTAAACATACAAACATCATCAAGAGTTTACAGTTGCAGCTCTCCCATGCCTCCATTATATGGTAAAATATTTTGTGTAAATTAAAAAACAACAACAACCCAGGCACTCGTCACCATCTTTAAGTACACAGAAATTCAATCACCCACCAGTGGTTTCAAGTAGCAGAACCAAAAGTGATCTTTGAGGTGATGACACATCTTAGGTGAAAATGCCACAAATGCTTGTCTCAGCCTCTAATCTACTGGAATTCCTTGGCAAGGAGGCATTTTCAAATTTAGTTTGGGGCAATTTCTATAATTAGAGAAGTTGGTTAATTAAGAAGCTGATTCAAACTACTGTTAAATTAACCTTTTTCTCTCTTAAATGAAAGGCTTTTGGTCAAATTACCAGTGGTTAAACTGCTTAATTAGTTGTTTTAATTATAAAATTTACAAGTTTGAAAGCCTCTGATTTCCATTAAGTTCAACTGAATTTTTTCCCTTGCTTGTGTCATTAAGCTGGTTTCCTGCTGTCATATTAACATTGCAGCCTCCTGAGAGAAAAGGCAACTCTTTTCGTTGAAGAAGATACAAAACCCCATGATTTCAAAAGGAGGCTTTGAAAATCTTTCAGTTAGTACAATTATAGAATGTAATCATGTATTGACTTCTCCCACAACACATCCCTTCGTTTGTGTATGCCAGAGCCAGCTGTCCTTCAATGTCCTTGTTTACTAAACTGGGAACTAAACCCATCAATCCAGGATGGGGATAAACAACTTCATTTTAATTATTTCTCCTTCAAAATTGGAACAAGCATTTTGGCAGGGCTATGCAGGAGGGAAAGAG
>NW_006773138.1:1217126-1217765 GCF_000442215.2 Lipotes vexillifer | reverse complement strand
AAAGAGGAAAAAGCTGGGGTAACCCCATCCAAGAGTCTAATTACAGGATATTTTCTCCATCCAATACACATCCCTGAAGGGCAGATACACCCCAGCACGTGGCAAATGGTATGTGCTCAGTAAGCGTTGGGGTGTTTTTGTTTGCTTGTTTTGTTTTGAAATTCTAGAGATATTTTACCAAGACAATCTGAAATGATTTGGCTCTGGCGGCTACCCACTTTTTTCAAAATCTCTTTTCAAACTTCTTTCAGTTTAGAATTTCTAATTACACTGAACTATTTGGACTTGAATGTACCATGTTTTTTTTTAATAAACTTATTTAATTTATTTATTTTTGGCTGTGTTGGGTTTGCGTTGCTGCGTGTGGGCTTTCTCTAGTTGCGGCGAGCGGGGGCTACTCTTCCTTTTGTGATGCGCCAGCTTCATTGTGGTGGCTTCTCTTGTTGCGGAGCACGAGCTCTAGGCACGCGGGCTTCAACAGTTGTAGCATGCAGGCTCAGTAGTTGTGGCTCGCGGGCTCTAGAGCGCAGGCTCAGTAGTTGTGGCACACGGGCTTAAGTGCTCTGCGGCATGTGAGATCTTCCCAGACCAGGGCTCGAACCACGTTCCCTGCATTGGCAAGTGGATTCTTTTTTTTTT
>NW_006773138.1:1165573-1216672 GCF_000442215.2 Lipotes vexillifer | reverse complement strand
GTCCCCTGCATCGGCAGGCGGACTCTCAACCACTGCGCCACCAGGGAAGCCCCGGCAGGTGGATTCTTAACCACTGAGCCGCCAGGGAAGTCCCGAATGTACCATGTTTTGATGACTCCACCTTTTTGTTCATGCTATAATAAGAAGAGTCTGAGTTCCCTTCATTTAACCTCTTCAGACCTCTTTATATATTTACTTCTACCTCTCCATGTACGTTTAAATCAGTAAGAAAAAGATGGTCACTACAATGAGGCCCATCCCTTAGACAGAGCAGCTGGGATGGTACCCAGGGCCCACAGAGAGTATGATGTGTAAAGGTAGGAACAGGACACTGCTTCCTACTCTTCTTTTCCGAACACCATTTTAATTCAATTTTGAAATTTCTGACTTTAAAGAAATCTCAAAGACACATGAAAAATGCCAACAAAGCTGTGTCCTTTCAAAGAGAATTACTTTGGCATGCTGATATTGGTGAGTTACCCTGGGCCTTGGAGCCATCTAGGCACTGCGATTCCACAACTGAAATGGGCAAAGGAAAGGATAAATGGCCAGTAAATGTATGAAAATATGTTCAACCAACTAGTAATCAAAGACATGCAAATTACGAATACAAGGGATGGCATTTTTTAACTTATTAATATTAGCAAATATTAAAAACGTAACAATGCTGATGAGTGTATAAAAAGGGATTCTTAAATACCAAAAAAACTATAAAATGGTACAATCTTTCTGAAGAGCAATTTGGCAATACACATCAATAGCTTTAAAAATGTGCATTTTGGAACTTCCCTGGTGGCACAGTGGTTAAGAATCCGCCTGCCAATGCAGGGGACATGGGCTCGATCCCTGGTCCGGGAAGATCCCACATGCTGTGGAGCAACTAAGCCTGCACGCTGCAACTACTGAGCCCACGTGCCACAACTACTGAGCCTGTGTGCTGCAACTACTGAAGCTTGCATACCTAGAGCCCGTGCTCGGCAACAAGAGAAGCCACCACAATCAGAAGCTCACGCACCGCAACAAAGAGTAGCCCCTGCTCGCCACAACTAGAGAAAGCCTACGTGCAGCAACAAAGACCCAGTGCAGCCAAAAAAAAAATTAAAATGTGCATTTCCTTTGACCCAACAATTAGACTTTTAGAAATATATCCTATGTAAATAATCATACAAGGGCAGAAATACTAATGTACAAGGATGTTTATTGTAGTGTTGTTTACATTGCAAGATTTTGGTGACAACTTAAATTTCTCCAAATAGGAAGCTGTTTGAGTAAATTGTTACTGCCCCTACCTCTCTTTTCAAAAGGATCTTTTATTCAATTGGATTTTTTTCAACAGCATTTAACATGCCCCATTTAATCCAGTTTCAAAAGCAAAATAAAACAAAAAACTACCTCAGAATCAGATACTAAAATATACCTCAAAACTACAGTAACCAGTAGTATTAAAACAGCTTGGTACTGGTATCAAATATACAGACAGATCTATAAAACAATACTAAGTTACAATACAGTAGTTCTAGATCCATATGGAAACTTCGTATATGATAAGGTGACGTTCTCAAATCTATGGGGAAAGATGGATGTTTCAATAAATGTTAAAACAACTGGCTATGGGACTTCCCTGGCGGTGCAGTGGTTAAGAATCCGCCTGCTAATCCAGGGGACATGGGTTCGAGCGAGCCCTGGTCGGGGAAGATCCCACATGCCGCAGAGCACCTAAGCCCGTGCGCCACAACTACTGAACCTGCGCTCTACAGCCCGCGAGCCACAACTACTGAGCCCACATGCCACAACTACTGAAGCCCACGTGCCTAGTGCCCGTGCTCCGCAACAAAGAGAAGCCACAGTAATGAGAAGCCCACGCACCGCAACGAAGAGTAGCCCCCGCATGCTGCAACTAGGGAAAGCCCACGCACAGCAACAAAGACCCAATGCAGCCAAAAATAAATGAATTAAATAAATTTTAAAAAAGAACTTTCATTTAAAAAAAGGAACTATATAAAAAGTTCTTACAAATCAAAAACGAAAAAGCAAACAATTCAAAAGAAAAATGGGCAAAAAATATGTGCAGGTAGTTCATAAGAAAAGAAATACAAATGGCCAAAAATATATGAAAAGATGACAAACTTTCTCAAGAAATGCAAATTAAAATGAGACATAATTTTCACCAGCAAAAAAGTAAGATGTTTTGTAAAACCCAGTTTGGGCCAGAAAATAGAAATGTAAATTAATACAACTTCTCTGAAGGGCAATCTGACAATACTTACCAAAATTTTCAACTGACAACCCATTGACTCAGCAATTTCAATTCCAGGAATTTAACTTACAAATGTACAGAACAAGTTTATAAAGATGTATAGAAACAGTTGTTGCAGGATTTTTTGAAATAACAAAAACTAAAAACAAGCTAAATGTCCAGCATTATAACATATATGTTAATATACGCATAAAACTTTCCTGAAAAATATACAAGAAACTGCTATCGATGCATACCACTGAGGAGTGAGACTAGGTGGGTAATAGAAAAAAATTCAATCTTTCATCATACATCCTTTTGTCAATTTATATTTACTTTTACCATTTGCATGCTTTTATAATTTTTAACAGTTGATAATTTTAATATATTTTTAAAACCGTCCTCGGAATACATACCAGCTCAAAATGAACTTTTTCTCTGGTTATGGGATAAGGGATGATACCAAGAGTGGGGAATAAATGGGTCTTGAACATAATCCTTATTTTTAATATACAAGAAAAAAATGAAAGTCTAACAAAATGTTAATAATTGCCAAATCTGGATTTATTTGACATATCACGCTTTTCACTTTTTTATAACTTTTTATATCTTTCAAAATTAAAAGTATAATTAAGAGAAAAATAACCATCAAAAAAAGTCTTTCCTTAATCCCACATCCCTCTCCAGCTCCTGCCAATTCTCTCTCCTCCCATTCAAAGACAAACTTCTTAAACGTACTGTCTGTAATAGCTTTCTCTAACTCCTGAACTCCCATTCACCTGTCAATGCAGTTGATTTCCACAACAGACCTCACCACACCTACACAGATACTACTCTCCCTAAGGTCACCTCTATGTTGTCGAAACCAAGGAACATCATTAGTTCATGTCTTTTGTGATCCCCTCTCAGCAGCACACAGCTGAAACTGTAACGTGATTAACCACTCTTTCCTTCCTGACCTGTACGGTGATTAACCCCTCTTTCCTTCCTGAAACACTCTCCTTTTGGCTGCCATGAAACTATACTAACCTGGTCTTCTCCTACCACGTTGGCCTCCCTTTCAAACCTTTTTAGCCATATCTTGTACCCTCTACTCAATTTTTTAATGTTGGAGTTCCTCAGGGCCTGATCCTTGGGCCTCTTCTCTACTTGTTCTCCTCAGGTAGTCTCATTCATTCCCAAGACTTCAATTAAAATCAACAATATGATGACTTCCAAATTCAGTTTCATCCCAGACCTATATTTTGAGCTCAAGATCAGTGTCTCCAATGGACTACTTAGCATATCTTTCTCACAAGCACTCCAAGTCAACATGTTCAAAACCAGATTCAGATTCTTACCCTACAAGTTGTTCCATTTAAGGCAGTATATTCAAAATAATTATGTAGATATTTATTTATTATAGTAGAAACATGTTCACCATAGATTAAGTAGAAAAAAAAGATTACGAAGCATTATATATAATTTGTTCCCATTACTGCAAGACAAAAATACACACACACGCACATGCACACGCACACGCACACACAGAAAGAGAGAAAGAAATGCCTAGAAAAAGACCTGGTAGGATATACTCCAGAATGTTAAGCAATAATCTCTGGATGGTAGGATTACAAGTGATTTTTATTTTCTTCATCTCCTTCAGCTTCTTCGTGTGTGTATTGTGTGTGTGTGTGTGTGTGTGTGTGTTTATTTTCCATATTCTCTAAAATGGCTGCTTTTCACTTTTATGATCAGATTTTCTTAGTTTTTTTTTTCCTCTCCTGATAGGATGCAATATGAAGTTCAGAGCATCAGTTATTAAGTTTTCTTGCTAAAATTGTGTAACTTGAATCTAGAAAAGCTTTTAGATGTAACTTCTAGTTTGTAGGAAAGGCACAGAAGAAGATATTATAAAATACCGCACAGAAATAATCAAATTAAAAAGGGAGGAAATTTTGTAAGTCAAATGGTCTAGCCTAATCAAAAAGCAACTGTTGTAGAAATAAAATAGTGAAAGATCTGTTCTGCATTAAAGGTGACATCATAGCAAAATGCAAAGCATGAACCATTATTGACTCTTGGTTATAAACAACCCCATAAAAGACTTTTGGGGGACAACTGGGGAAATGGATAGAGTATTAGATGACATTGGGGCATTATTATTAATTTTCTTCAGGGAGATAATGCTATTGTGGTTCTTTAATAGAATGTAGAGAATATCCTTGTTTCTAGAAATGCATGCTTAAGTATTCAGGGGTGAAGTATCATAACATCTGATCAAGAAAGCTAACGTGGGGGCTTCCTGGGGGCTTCCCGGGGGCTTCCCGGGGGCTTCCCTGGTGGCGCAGTGGTTGAGAGTCCGCCTGCCGATGCAGGGGACAATATTCCATTTACTTCAATAGAAAAGCCTGTATTTAACTTTAAAAAGCAATGAGGAATGTGTTTTTTAATTATGCTCTCATAAGTCTAATCTTTGGGGGAGTTACTACCATACATATAAATATTAAAGATGGTTACATATAAAAAAAAAAAAAAAAAGAAAGCTAACATGACAAAATGTTAACAACAGTTGAATCTAAGTAATGGGTATAGAAGTGTTCATTATATTATTCTTTTGGGAAAAAATTATTTCTTATAACACTGTAAGGTTCCAAATGGCAAGGATTATATCATCTTAATTTTGTACCCTCAGCACCTAAAACACAGCCTGGTCCAATAAATGTTTGTTGAGAGAATGAATAAATAAAAACAAGCACATATTTTGAGAAGCTGGGCTTTAGGCCTGGTAGAAGTGGTGATTCTCTACACATTGCCACCATCTTCTGAAATAATTAATGGATGTAAAACTTCTTATGCACTGCATGGCACATACTAGGCACTCAGTAAATGTTAGTTCCCTTCCTTGCTCCCATTCCTTTATTTCTGATACTTTTTTTTTTTTTTTGGCCACACCACGTGGCTTGCAGGATCTTAGTTCCCTGACCAGGGATCGAACCAGTGCCCCCTACAGTGGAAGTGCGGAGTCCTAACCACTGGACCACCAGGGAATTCCCTGTTTCTGATACTCTTCAGTCAAAAAACAGATGTCATTACCATCCAATGGCTGCTTTGAAATGTGTCACATAATAGACAAAGCAAAATTGGCAAATAATAGGGTTGAAACAGATTGAAATTCATTGAGTTGACCAGATTGAATGAACATTCATTTTGGATAAAATACTGGAAGAAAAGCCTTAGCCTGGTAGATAATGGACATGAAAGACAGGTCTGAAATAGTAGCAAGAATAATAATAACTTTTTTTTTATATTTATTTGATTGTGTTGGGTCTTAGTTGTGTCATGCTGGATCATTTTTTAGTTGTACTATGTGGGATCTAGTTCCCTGACCAGGGATCAAACATGGGCCCGCTGCATTGGGAGTGCGGAGTCTTAGCCGCTGGACCATCAGGGAAGTCCCAATACTAACTTTTTTTGAGCACTTTATATGTTTTATCTCACTGAATCTTCAAATAATTCACTGTAGTTTGTACCATAATTCTCCTCATTTTTTAAAGTGAGCAAACCAAGCTATGGAGAGGTACTTAAAATTCACAGAATAGTATGTGGTAGAGTTGGAATCCAAACTTACTACAGAACTCTTGCTCTTAAACCACTACTTTATGTTCTTGCCCTTTGTCCTGTTCCATGTGAGGGGTAGGATTTGGTCCCAGGCACTCTTCTCAAAGATATGTTAGGCATCTTTTTAGACAAAATTATTATAGTGTTAGAGGGTCACTTAAAGCAGGAAGACTACATCAGGAAATAACTGTTTACCTGCAGAACAGATGGGATTCTCTCCTGAGGTTCTGAACCTAAAAAGAGGAAGAAAGTATGTTGAATACAATTAGATACCCACATCTATTTGCAAAGCTACCAAAACTTGTATGCTCCTCATTAAGGATATATCAATGCTACATATTTCCTTATTTCCTCCTTCTCTTCTTTCCATAAACATTATTAAGTACTTACTATGGGTCAATCTGTTAGGTCCTGAGGATGCAAAAGTAAGTAAAATGTCTCTATCTATGGTCTAGTTGGGAGAGAGATATGTAAACAGATGCGAGCCACAATACAGTGCTGATCCAGAACAAAATCATGTACAAGATTTGGTGGAATACAAAGGAAAGCATGCTCATGAGGGGTGAAACTATTTGAAATGAGGTTTTAAAAATTAAGAACTATTCTCGATTATTTAGCCCCACAGGAAAAGCATTCTAGGCAGAGGTATGAAAGTAGTATATCTGGAGAACAGCAAGCAGGTGGATGTGAGTGGCACTTAAGCAGCAGGGAAGAGGGCAGGGTAAAAGAGGCAATCAGGGGTCAGGTTATGAAAACCTCAAACACTGTGCTAAGGAGTTTTGTCTGTACTCTGTGTGGGCAGTGGGAAGCTCCTGGAAGTTTATAATCACAAAAGTGATATGATCAAGTTTAAGTTTTAGAAAGCTAACCCTGACAATAGGTGAGCAATGAATAGGAAGACATGAAACTGAGGGAAGAGGACCAGTGAAGTCGTTCTTGCAATAGCCTTGCATTATTCGAACATATTTCAAAAGCAAGGCTGACAGGATTTATTTAAGAATTAGATGTAGAGTGAGAGAAACAACATTGTCAAGGATGATTCCAAGGATTTTGTCCTGAGCAACTAGATGAATGGAGTTGTCATTTACTGAGAATGGGAAAGGAGTAAGTTTGCAGGGGAGTTAATGCTTGAGATGCTTAGTAAACATGTAAGTAGAGATGACGAAAGAAGAATGCTGTGTGAACCACCTATTGGAATGCAAATATTAGCTATATTTTTACTGTTATTAATATCCTTACCTCAAGAGGGAAAAGCCTTGCTTAAAAATGGTGTCATTCCTCAGACACAGCGCCTACAGCAAAATAGCCGTGTTAGAACAATTGTAAGCATTCACAGATCTCCAAGTACCTCTTCACAAAGAGGCAAGAAACCCACAGTACACAAAACAAAACGGAACCAAAGTCTCTTGACTAGCAAAGAAACTGCCCTACAGTTAATACCAAACATGCAGGCAAACCAAGGCCATCTTCTTTCCTATTCTACCCACTACAGAAAATGCTCGAAAAACAGAAGCCCAACCCCCCCGACAAACTACTTGGGTTGCTTTTTTTTCACCCTATTTCCCCTTTCTAATTTGATTTATATTTTCTTTTTTTTAATACTTATTTATTTCATTTATTCATTTTCTTGGCTGCGTCAAGTCTTAGTTACAGCATGTGGGATCTTTTGTTGCAGCATGCGGACTTCTCTCTAGTTGTGGCGTGCAGGTTTTCTCTCTCTAGTTGTGGTACACAGGCTCCAGGGTGCACGGGCTCTGTAGTTTGTGGCACATGAGCTCAGTAGTTGTGGCGCATGGGCTTAGTTGCCCCACAGCATGTGGGATCTTAGTTCCCCGACCAGGGATCGAACCTGCGTCCCCTACATTGGAAAGCGGATTCTTTACCACTAGACAACAGAGAAGTCCCGAATTTATATTTTCTAATATCAATCAACAACTATTATTTATGTGTCAAGCACAGTCGCCATGCAAGGGACTTTCTGAACTCTTCCCTAATTCTCAAAACACTGCAAGGCAATTTTACAGGTGAGGCAACTGAGGCCCATAGAATTTATATTCCAAGAAATTATAGCTAATAAGTGGGTAAGAGGACTGTTTTACTCCAAAGACTATGCCTCTATTACACTACACTCTCATAATAATAATAATAACAGTAATAATATACCAACATGAACAAAACAATAATAATGAGAGGAGGCAGCTGCAGTGGCAGCTTCCCCCATTCCCCACAATCTTACCCCCAACAACCCAGCTATTTTAATCTCACTCTGCCCTGCTGGCACCCACTCAAAAGATCACTGCTATACGTTTACTAAGGGAATGCTTAACATAGAGGAGTTCTTTTTATAAAGTAACTAGATAATAAATAATCAATGCCCTTAAGGTCCCATAACACAAAGAGAAAATCCTGTCCACTATGAGGAACAATTTCAGTTCCTTCAACATTTATGTCTTAAAAGCCTATTATGTGTAAAAGCCTTCAGAAACAAAGGAAAGTCTGAGAAACTGTCATAGACAAGAGGAGCCTAAGCAGACATGATGACTAAATGTAATATAATATACTGGATGGGATCCTACCTAGAACAGAAAAAGGACACTGGATTTTAAAAAATGAAAGAAATATGAATAAAGTATGGACTTAATGATAATATATCAATATCAGTTCATTAATTATGAAAAACGTACCATACTAATGTAAGATAATAACAGGGAAAACTGGACATGAAGTATATGGGAATTTTTTATACTGTCTTTGCAACTTTTCTGTAATTCTAAAACTGTTCTATATTTTATTTTTTTAAAGCCTATTATGGGGACTTCCCTGGTGGTCCAGCGGGTAGGACTCTGCACTCCCAGTGCAGGGGGCCTGGGTTTGATCCCTGGCTGGGGAACTAGATCCTGCACGCATGCCGCATCTAAAAGTTCGCATGCCGCAACTAAGAGTCCACATACCACAACTAGGAAGGCTGCATGCCACAACTAAGAAGCCTGCATGCCACAACTAAGAGCCCACATGCTGCAACTAAGACCTGGCGCAACCAAAATAAGTAAATAAATAAATAAATATTTTTTAAAATTAAGAAAAAAAAAGCCTGGACTTCCCTGGTGGTGCAGTGGTTAAGAATACGCCTGCCAATGCAGGGGACACGGGTTCGATCCCAGGTCCAGGAAGATCCCACATGCCACGGAGCAACTAAGCCCGTGCACCACAACTACTGAGCCTGTGCTCTACAGTCTGTGAGCTACAACCACTAAGCCCGCAAACCACAACTACTGAAGCCCGCGTGCTCTAGAGCCCATGCGCTGCAACTACTGAGCCCATGTGCTTAGAGCCTGTGTTCCACAACAAGAGAAGTCACCACAATGAGAAGCCCACGCACCACAACGAAGAGTAGCCCCCGCTCGCCGCAACTAGAGAAAGCCCACGCGCAGCAATCAAGACCCAATGAGGCCAAAAATAAAGTTTTAAAAAATAAAAATAAAATTTTTAAAAAGCCTATTATGTGTCAACTACTGTGCTGAATATGAAAGGGACTGTAAAAACAAAATATAACAACATGAATGAACTTGGAAACATTATGCTAAATAAAAGAAGCCAGTCACAAAGGGCCAGTATTGTATGACTCCATTTACATGAAATAGCCAGAATAGGAAAATCTATAGAGAAAGAAAGACTAGTGGTTGCCTAGGGCTGGGGGGGTCTGGGGAGCTAGGGATGACCACTAAGGGATATGGGTTTTTTTTCTGGGGTGATGAAAATGTTCTAAAATTGATTGTAGTGATGGTTGCACAACTCTATAGATATTAAAAGCCATTGAATTGTATACTTTAAATGGACAAATTGTATGGTATATGACTTATATCTCAATAAAGCTGTTTAAAAAATGTAAGCACAACCCCTGTCTTATAGGAATTTGAATGGCTGAAGATATGAATACACATTTGTATTAAACAGCTAAGCAATACCACAGTATTATATGATTAAGTCAAAATAGGTGGCACAAACAACAAGCACCTCTGGCAGGGAATCCAGGTGTTGATGGCCAGGAGAAGTTCTTAGCTTTGTGGGTGTTACAGATCAGATATTGCTGATAATCTGCCCCAAATCATGAACCTTCTCCCCAGACAAATACATATAGACACGAATATACAAAAGTTTGCATACTTAGCACAGGGAACTATATTCTTATAATAACCTATAATGGAAAAGAATATGAAAAAGAATCTATATATATAATATGTGTATATATACATATATATATAACTGAATCACTTTGCTGTACACCTGAAACACTGTAAATCAACTCTACTTCAATTTTTTTAAATGTAGCAGGTGGGGACTTCCCTGGTGGTCCAGTGGTTAAGACTCCACGCTCCCAATGCAAGATCCCACATGCCACATGGCGTGGCCAAAAAAAAAAAAAAAAATTAAAATGTAGTATGTAGAACCAAATAAATTAAGTAAGGAAGGGGAAAAAAAGTTTGCATACTACTTCAAGAGATTCATTGAAACTCTTAACATCACCCATAGGCCACTATGCTAAACCAAGAGATCCTCAAGGGCAAGAGTCATATCATCTTCCTGTTGTTTTAGTAAATAAATAAATGATTAGGAAGAAGTGAATGAGTGACAATCATTGCTACCATTTATTACCACCCACATCTATTTTGTTGAGCACCTACCATGTGTCTAAATCATAATTCCATTACAGGATAAGTATTATTATCCCATTTTACAGTTGGGGAAACTGAGATTAATTTACCCAAAGTCAAACAGCTACTATCAGAACTAGCATAGGATCTTAGGTTTCTCTGACTCAAAAGCCTATAATTTTTCCACTATTCTACACCCTCTCTCCCATAAATGAATGTGTTAGTGTTTAGGAATTCAGGGGGGAAAATGACCAAATTTAGGAAAAGTCTCCCAGAGAAAGATTGGGAAGGATATGAATAACAGAAGGAAGGACAAAGTATGCAGACAATCCTAAAAATGACAATTAAATCAGATACTAAAAGACTTTGTAAACATGTGTACAATATGCTTAACCTTTTATTGGCCAGCATAAAAGACAGAGCAGGCAACAGGGAGCCCCAGGACACAGGAGCTCTGGCTGGCTCCCCCCACACTGGTCACCATACTAGTGATTGGCTAGTAATTTTACCCTCTCTGGAGTTAGAAAAGATGACTCTAACGTCCCTCCAGGTACGGTCCCTCCAGGGTACACGGGTTCATGCCCCGGTCCGGGAAGATCCCACATGCCGCGGAGCGGCTGGGCCTGTGAGCCATGGCCGCTGAGCCTGCGCGTCCGGAGCCTGTGCTCCGAAACGGGAGAGGCCACAACAGTGAGAGGCCCGCGTACCGCAAAAAAAAAAAAAAATTAAAATAAAAAAAATAAAAGAAATACTTGGCCTCACATACTATATCATTTCATTTATGAAATGACCAGAACAGACATATCCATAGAGACATAAAGTAGATGAGTGGTTACCAGGGGGTAGGCAGAGGGGGGAATTGAGGAGTAAATGCTTATGGGTACAACGTTTCTTTTTAGAGTGATGAAAATGTTCTGGAATTAGTGATGATGGCTGAACAACTTTATGAATATACTAAAAACCACTAAATTATCCACTTTAAAAGGGTAAATATCACGGTACGTGAATTATATCTCGATTTTAAAAAGAAAGAAAGAGAGAGAGATTGAGAGGAAGGGAGGAAGAAAGGAATATCTGGCCTCACACCATACTGGTGGATGGCACTTCTAGGCCACAGCTGAGCTCTGTTAAGCCAAATTCCCTACCTTCCTCCAGGACTAAAATGTTTCAAAACAACTGTGGTCACTGAAATGTAAGCCCAATCCCATACCATCTCCCCAGCTCTCATCCCCATACTTCTCCTCACCCTCTCCCTTGATACAAGCTCCCTTGCTTCTCTCCCTTCCAATTTCCTCTGGGCCCTCTGGAACTCCAAACGTGTTCTCATTTCAGGGCCTTCGCACATGCTCTCCCAGTCTAAATTCTATTATTCTTTAAGTCTTAGTCGTGTAACATCGCCAAGAAAACTTTCTTGACTGCTCAGACTTACTTGAATTCTGCTGTTATACACACCATATAGCACACAGAATCTTTTTTTTTTGAGGCATTTATCACAATTAGTTAAGTAATTATACTTTCTTTATTGAAGTATAGTTGATTTACAATATTGTGTTAGTTTCAGGTATACAGCAAAAGGTAGTTATATGTTTAATTAGTCTGATTTGCTGGAAATATAAGCTCCTTGAAGACAGGAACTACTACATCCCAGCATCTAGCATCCTCTCTGGCACACAGCAAGTGCTCAATAAATATTTGCTGATCAAATTAGTAAATCTCTCCAAACCTCACTTCCTTATCTCTAAACAGGTTATAAAGCAACTCATATAATAAGAACCTTCTGTATAAAAAAGTAAGTTAAATTAAAAAAAAAACAACTCATAGAGTTGTTGATACTATTAAATTAGATATTATATGAAAAGGACTTAGCAAGTGCAAGGCACATTGTTAACAGTCAAATTGGGAGCAGTGACAATAACTGTGGTGATTGTTCAGTTCCTCATTTATTAAACAATATGTACTTTAGTATGTGACAAGTGCTGAAGATAAAACCATGAACAAAATAGAGAAATGTCCCTGTCCTCCAGAACTTACAGTCTAGTAGTGACCAGGAAATAGCCAACTTCTTTACCATTTTGCTGGGCTTTTGGACTCCCTGCCCTGCTGGGCCCTCTGAAATTTCTGTCCTCCTGTTTCATATCTTCTTATGCCCTCCTAATTCATGTCTGTTGATTTGTCATTTTTTTCAATCCTCACTGCTATTTGTTCATATGAACTCTGCTCCATGTTAGTCTTCAGTGTTTCATTTGAAAACAACTTACTATGTGATCAGTCCCCAAGGTTGCTCCTTCTGGGCTAGTAAGGCTAGCATATCTTTTGTGATCACCACCCCTCCCCTAATCATATCCTTGTGGTTCAAGGGTATGGTAATCCCCGAAAAGAATGGTAATCTGAGGGTGAGTGACATCCAGACCTGAGCTTGACACTCCAACACCATCCATTTTCTCTGCAAAGTAACTCAGCAGGTGAGTCACTACCAATTCCCTGTGCATGTTGACTTCCACAGGCACCATCCTTCCATCTTGATCAAACAATACGTTTTCTGAAGTCTGATGACTATCAGCATTAGTGTCTTAATTGGATCAATGCTGCTTTACTACTTCTGTTAACCTAAAGAGGTATGTGATCCCACCCAGTTTTACTCCAGTAAAGCTGAGCTTCTCACTCACCTAAAATTTGAGATGATTTCTTAGGGTCCCAGGCACTGAGCTAAGAGTTTGAAGTTCTAGTCCCAGCTCTACTGTGTACTTACCACATAATGTCAACATTTTTTCATTCACTTGTTCATTCAATATTTATCAGGTCAAGTACACTGTAGGCTGCATATATACAGACATGAAGAAAATACAGTTGCCTACCCTCAATCTTTCTTTTTTCTTTAATTTTTTATTTTATTTTATTTTTATTTATTTATTTTTGGCTGCATTGGGTCTTCGTTGCTGCATGCAGGCTTTCTCTAGTTGCGGCGAGTGGGGGCTGCTCTTTGTTGTGGTGCGTGGGTTTCTCATTGCGGTGGCTTCTCTTGTTGCAGAGCATGGGCTCTAGGAGCACAGGCTTCAGTAGTTGTGGCATGTGGGCTCAGTAGTTGTGGCCCGCAGGCTCTAGAGGGCAGGCTCAGTAGTTGTGGCGCATGGGCTCAGTTGCTCCACGGCATGTGGGATCTTCCCGGAGTAGGGCTCGAACCCGTGTCCCCTGGATTGGCAGGCGGATTCTAACTACTGGGCCACCAGGGAAGTCCCTACCCTCAATCTTTCTAATGAGGAAAGTAGATGTGCAAATTATTTATTACACTGAAATGAGATCAGTATAATGGGCTGCACAGGTCACAAAGAAGGGAAGGACTGACAACTGGGAAGGTCAAGGAAGGTTTTCATTCCTCATTTCACAGATGACAGAAACCAAGATTATTACCAAATTAGGGAGATGCAAAATACTCAGAAGGGGAAAGGCAGTGGGGTTTTAGGAAGGGTAGAAAATCTAGGCTCCAGTTCAGCACTACCACAAAAGAGACTGTTGACCTATAAGCAAGGCATTCGTTCATTCAGGCATTTGGTAAAGCATTTGAGAACCTAGTATGTATCAGACACTGCACCAGTAGCTTCCACCTCCTTATCTGTTGTGTCTGCCAGGATTATCTCATATCATGAAGCTCAAATAAAATTATGGAAATGAAAGCAGTTTATTAACTATAGAATAATATCAATATTCCTATTTGTATAGTCCTTCACACTTAGAAAATACTCTTACATTATCTTCTAAAATCTTTACAACAATTCCATATGATGGGCACCATTATCTGCATTTACAGATAAGAAACTGAAGCACAGCGAGGTCAAATAACCTGCCTAAGGTCACACAGCTAGCAAGAGATAGAACACAGGTCTGATGCAAAACCCATGTGTTTTCCTTATAAATGTAAAGCATTAACTAACACTTCCAGACAGGCTGAGACAAGGATGGTCACAGGACTGCATATGATTAGATGCCAAAAGATAATACTAGTTAAGAGTTCAAAAAATAAACAAGCACTTTGGCTGGAATGGTCTGAAAGCTTTTAAGGAAAAGATGAGACCTGAGCTGGGCCTTGAACCATGGAGCATTTGGATAGGTGGTGAAAAAGGTGAGGGCATTCCTAGTGAGAAAGTTCCACAAGATCAAAGATTAGGAATTCAGCATTTGGTAAATAAAGAAGAGACTACCTGGCCAAAGCAATAGGGCAGAACGGAAGAGTGAAGTCAGTAACAAAGAAGTCTGGAAGGGAACAGTGGCATCAGACCCAGAGGGGCCCTATATGCCCTTGTATCTTTAGGTTATAGCCTATGACAGATTTCCATGGGCTTTTCAGGAGTATAGAATGGCCAAAAACAGTATTCCCTGAACAATGATCCCTCCCTTTCAGCATTCCTCAGAATCAAGGCTCTTAGAGCAGGTGAATGGAGCCACCAATCTGACCATCTTTAACAGTTAAATTTTAAAACTTTGATATTTTTCTATTATCCTTTCACCAGATCTAGTTAAATTCTCACAATTTGGCTAAAGTGAACAACAGAGAGTTACTTCATTAAGGACGAAGTGAGGTTTGGGACCTTAAGGAAACAAACCTAGAGACATTCAGGGGCTGCCCCAAAGTTAGGACCAGTAGATCCATGAGCAGCAATGATCGTGCTGTGTATCATGGAGTACAGTCTCCGAATTAATGCCTTGAATAAAATTTTAACATGAATTGCTAAAAAAAAAAAGTCATTATTCTAAGCAGCATGGTACAACTGAAAAAGCACAGCTGAAATCTATTAAGAGAACAAGGGAAAGTCAAGGAATGCTTTACGTGGTTCACACGGTTTTACTGCAGTCACGTAATTAAGGTTTTGTAAGTAAAAATGTTTTTTTATTATTACCCTTCCCTTGTCACCAAGTAGCCTCACATCCCAATCTGTTCAGCGAGTCAAAACGGTTTTCTTACAAAAAAATCTGGAAGCTGATGACCTAAAGCAAAAATATAATGACCTGCTCAAGGTCGTACATATTATTTGGACCTATTCCGCTGTGATTCCCATTGCGGGGCTCCGGCCAATGCGAGGCAAGGCGGGGCGTGGCGCGCGGGTTAACGCCCCGGCAGCAGACGACTAAGCGCAACCCTTTGACAAGGCGCCGCACGTGGTTCTGGGAAGAGCCTTGTTCTCTCCCAAGTTTCTTACCCGGATGTCTGCAGCAGCGTGAGAGTCCCGCGGCCACCTCGCAGCTCAGCTCTTTTCACCACCTCCCCCGCGCCCAGCGTGCGTGGAACCTACGTTACCTTTCCCAGAGCTCCATTCATCCTTCGCTGCTGCGCGGCCTGTAATTGTACCAGCTGAAGATCGGCCCAAGAAGCCGCGACCGCTGGGCGTCCGAAAACACTAACGGAACGGCCTCGATCCGGTCCGGTAACAATATCCGACCGAGACTCACTCAACTCCCGCAGCACCTTGGTTCCGGCAGCTTCTGAGACTCAGTGTCTAGAAATCGCCCACTACAGCTCAAGTGTCACCATCACTGCGATTTCTCCGGGCAGAATTAATTGCCATCTCTGTGTTGCCCCAATACTTTACACGCAATTCTGCTATTTCATCTGCCATACTATATATTAATTATTTGTTACTTTCTCTTTCCCGTGTTTGATTGCGAGTTCCTCAGGGACTGAAATTCTGCCTGATTAATTCATTCCAGCGTCTAGCACCGGACGTGGAGATCTGACTTCTAACCTCTATTTAAAAGCTGAGTGACCCTAAGTGAGCCTTTTTGACATTCAGTTGCCTCATAATAATTGATAATAACTATTTTTTATTGAGTGACCACTATGTACAGCGCATTATGCTCAGAGCATCACTTTACTCCTCATAACAAGCCTGTTAGTGAGATATTATCACTGGATTTTACATGTAAGGATATTGCAGGAGGTTAAGAGACTTGTCTAGAGCCAACGGACTGAGGCAGAGCTGAGTTTCAAACTGTCTCATTTATACAAAGTGTTTCCCCTCTGACATACCCCTTCTCACATGAGATAATGTCACAGCACACATTCATTTACTTATTTTACACACATCAACCATTTACTTAGCATGTTTTGTGCCAATCCTTTGAACCTTGGGAAGACAGAGATGAATATTTACATGGTCCCTGCCCTTAAGTGGCTCATAGAGGAGTGCATCAAACTAAAAGTTTTTCTGTGCAGCAAAGGAAATAATCAGCGAGTGAAGGGACAACTTATGGAATGGGAGAAAATGTTTGCAAATCATTCATCTGATGAGGAGTTAATATCTAAAGTATATAAGGAACTCAACTTGATAGCAAGAAAACAACCTGATTTAAAATTTGGCAAAGGATCTAAACAGACATTTCTCAGAAGACATACAAATGGTCAATAGGTATATGAAGAGACGCTCAACATCACCAATCATCAGGGAAATGCAAATCATAACCACAAAATATCATCTCACACCTGTTAGAATGGCGATTATCAAAAAGACAGAAGATAACAAGTGCTGGTGAGGATGTGGAGAAAAGGGAATCCTTGCACCCTGCTGGTGGGAATGTAAATTTATACAGCCACTATCAAAAACAGTATAAACAGTATATGTATAATGGAATATTACAACAGCATTTAAAAAGAAGGAAATCCTACCATTTGTGACAACATGGGTGAACGTGGAGGACATGATGCTAAATGAAACAAGTCAGGCACAGAAAGACAAATACTCCACAATCTCACCTATGTGGAACGTAAAATAGTCAAACTCATAGAAGCAGAGTACGGAATGGTGGTTACCAGGGGTTGGGGCAGTGGGGGTGAAGGGGAGAGGTGAGGAGATGTTAGTCAAAGGTACAAATGTCCAGTTATGCAGGATGAATAAATCTAGAGATCTAATGTACTGCATGATGATAGTTAATAACACCATATTGAATACTGGAAACAGGCTAAGAGAGTAGATTTCAGGTGCTCTCATCACGCAAAAAGCTAACTATGTGAGGAAATGGTATATTAACTAGCTTGACTGTAGTAATCATTTCACTAGGTATATGTATATCAAATCATCATATTTTACACTTTAAATATATACAATTTTTAAGTGGCTCATAGAGATTAGTAAGGAGGCCAAGTTGTAAACAATTATAAAGCAATGAGGAATTCCAGTTACAGAGATATACATATAAACTCTGTATGAAGGGAGTGCATGGTTACAAAGTCAACATCAAGTGAAATAACAAATATGCAGTTATTTTCATTGTTGCTGTTATTATTGCTGCTGCTACTGTTTTTGTTATTATTTTTGTACTTAGCAAGAAAAAGGTGTAAAAACTGGTAAATATGAATAGGTCTTCAGTAACAGGGAGTTTTTCCTTTGTTGTCAGAAACCCTGCCAAGGTACCTTGTCCTATTGCTTTATCAATCCTTCCTATGATGAAATTCCAAGGAGCTACAAAGGGCTATGTAGGTAAATCTACGTCCCCCAAAGGTAGCCCTTAACCCCTGTGGAGAAGAGTTGCTAAGAGACCACCTAAAGAGACAAATTCACAGTTAAATGATGCACTGAGCATAATGCATTGCACATAGCGGCCACTCAAATAAAAAATAGTTATTATCGGGCTTCCCTGGTGGCGCAGTGGTTGAGAGTCCGCCTGCCGATGCAGGGGACGGGGGTTCGTGCCCCAGTCCGGGAAGATCCCACATGCCGCGGAGCGGCTGGGCCCGTGAGCCATGGCTGCTGAGCCAGCGCGTCTGGAGCCTGTGCTCCGCAACGGAAGAGGCCACAGCAGTGAGAGGCCCGCATACCGCAAAAAAATTTAAAATAGTTATTATCAATTTTTATGAGGCAATTGAATGTTGGAAGATTCACTTAGGGTCAATCAGCTTTTACATCGAGGTTAGAAGTCGGATCTACACATCTTGTGCCAGATGCTGGAATGAATTAATCAGACAGGATGTCAGTCCTTGAGGAACTCACAATCAAACATGGGAAAGAGAAAGTAACAAATAATTAATACATAGTATGGCAGATGAAATAGCAGAATTGTGTGTAAAGTATTGGGGGCAGCACAGAGATGGCAATTCATTCTTCCTGGTGAAATAGCAAACAAGTCATAGCTCCACCACAGGTTGTTGTCTGCATGGGTATCTAAAAGCTGTTGGGATTTTTAGAAGTGAATTTTTAAAAAAAATAAATTTATTTATTTATTTTTGGCTGCGTTGGGTCTTCATTGCTTGCTGTGCGCGGGCTTTCTCTAGTTGCAACAAGCGGGGGGCTACTCTTCGTTGCGGTGTGCGGGCTTCTCATTGTGGTGGCTTCTTGTTGTGGAGCAATGGCTCTAGGCGCACGGGCTTCAGTAGTTGTGGCACGTGGGCTCAGTAGTTGTGGCGCACGGGCTTTGTTGCTCCGCGGTTTGTGGGGTCTTCCCAGACCAGGGATCAAACCAGTGTCCCCTGCATTGGCAGGCGGATTCTTAACCACTGTACCACCAGGGAAGTCCCAGAAGTGAATTTTTAAATCGAAAAAACAGAACAAAACAAAACACTTCAAGTTCTTAGTGTGTCAGGTCAGATCTTTTCAGGTTATTCTCCCAATAACCCTGTGAAGCTGGGGATCATTGTACTTATTTCATAGATGAGGAACAGAGGCACAAAGAAGTTACCTAGTTAACATAAGGCACACTGTAAGTGATGAGCTGGCTAATTTCAGCACCTGTGCTCCTTCGGCTCCATAGGACTGCAAATATAGGTTTCCAAAAGGGCAGGTTGGCTAAGCCAGAGAGTTTTTTCCTTGTCTAGTCCAGGTAAATCCTATCTGGTAAGATACAAATCCATCTTTGTGTTGTTCCTACACTCTGAGAAGGGAGGAAGCTGAAGGGAAGAGGTAAAAAGAAGGGAACAATTAGTTCTATGTATCGAAGTAAAAGGCTTCCCTTTTAAACTAGAATACTTTAAAAGGTCAGGAATCAAGGACCCAAAAGGGAGGTGAAATCAGCATACATGATGTAAAGATACTTTAGCAATATCTATTAATGTATTGGAATCTATATTTTTGTTGCCAAGCTTTGTTGATTATGTCATGAGTTATAAAGGTATATGAGCTTACTGAACTTTCCAGAAGGAAACTTTCATATAGATATCAGATATCCTTCCCTATCCATTATTTTGTAGCTTCTCTGACTTATTTTGTCTCCAGACTCTAAAAACTAAAACTCTCTTGGGAATACCAAGACATACCTCAACACAGGCTATTTTCCAGGTACTAAGGCTCCTACCTTTTTGCTTCATCCTTTTATAGACTTGTCTTTGTATCTCCATTATCTACTCCAGGGCCTGAACCATGGTAATATGCATCTGGTGAACTGATTGAAATCTTCCTCTTCTTCTAGCTCTTTTTTCTCCTACCTCTAACCCATCTCTACAATGGCATTTCTGTCTGCACTTTCACAAGTGGCATAGTAGAGACATAAGGAGACATAAGGATGAGAGAATATGTATTGATTCCAATCCTGCTTCAGCCATTTACTCACTATGTGGTTTTGAAAAAGAGGGAGCGATGAATGTCTGGGGAACTTCAAGTCTGGCTGAAATGTAGACAGAGAGAAAAAATGGTGAGAGGAAGATCAGAGGAGACTAGAGAGGAAGAACAGAGTCACATCATTAAAACCTAGACCAAAGGGTTGGGGAAGCTTTGACCAGCCAGGAGCCAGTGAAGAGTGGAATAGTGAAGGAGAGAATGGAGCCAGCGAGTCCAGCCAGAAGACTAAGGGAGGAATTTTTTAAACTGGATTTCCAGTTTATTATAAAAAGATATGATAAAGACTATAGATGAACACCCAGATGGAAGAGATGCATAGGGCAAAGTATGGGGAAAGGAGGAGGAGCTTCCATACTTTCTCTGAGCACACCACTCTCCCCAAATCTTCAGGTGCTCATCAACCTGGAAGCTCCCTAAGGGAGTAATATAAGAGAGAAGAAGGAAGGCCTAAATTAAGGCACTGATAGAGATGGAGAGGAATTAATATAAGTGATGTTAAGGAGGTATAATGACCAGAAATGGTGCCTGATTAGATGTGGGCAGTAAGGGACATTCTGAGTTATATCCTGGGATGAGTACTGAGTACCCGTCTACAAACAGGTGGCAGAGAAGCCAGTTCCCCATTCTCCCAGGCATACGATATGCTGCTTCCCCTCTCTTTATTTTCTAGAAGCCTCTTGGGCCATCAGCCTAAAGTAGGAAAGAGATTGAGGCTCAACAAATCCCTTGTGACCTCCCCATTGGGAGAAATAGAAGAAAAGGGATGGAACATTTGAATGCCACCTGTAAGGGCTGCCTGAAGTAAATCCTTTAGGCCTAAATTCTGGATAGTTTTGCCTTCATGATGCAGGGATACTGGAGGGGAGGCAGCTAAGACAGTAGGGCTAAGGAAGAGGTAACCAAATAGTAAATTATGATCACTTCACTTTTAAAATGATTTGACAAATCCCTCTCTCCCTCTCCTCCAAGCCATTCTTAATGCTGCCATCAGAGTGATATTTCTAATCACAAATATAACAAATACGACCACGTCACTTCCCTGTCCAAGGACGTTTAATGCTCCCCCCACACTACCTGCAGCAGTGCTGCCCAACAGAACTTTCTGCAAATATGTAAATGTTCTATTATCTGCTCTGTCCAGTATGGTAGCTACCAACCACTATGGCAATTGAGTACTTGAAATGTGACAAGTGCAACCTAGAAATTGGATTTTAATTTAATTTTAATTAAAATGTAAATAGCAACATATGGCTAGTGGCTCCCTAGAGTAGCCTATAGGATTAAGTCCAAACTCCTGGATACAACATACCAAGTCCTTCACTCTCTAGAACTTGTCTACCTATCTAGCCTCATTTGCCACCCTTTTCAACACAAATATTACTCCCCAGTCAACATAAATTCCTGTAATTCTTCAACCATGATATACTCTCTCACACCTCCCTGCCTTTGTACCTGCAATTTTCTCTGCTGAAATGACCTTTCTTTACTCATCCACCTGGAAAACTCCTACTTCTCTTTAAAAGACACAAGTTGAATGTTACCTTTCCTATTTAGCCTCTTGCATGCATTTCACAGGAAGGTATGGTCCCTCCACTATACTTCTCTGGCCTATTTTTCATGTCCTCAACACAGCATATTGTAACTATTTGCTCACTTGTATATCTTTCCCACTAGACTGTGGACATTATTTATTTATTTATGTATTTATGTATTTATTTATTTGGCTGTGCCAGGTCTTAGTTGCGGCATGCAGGATCTTCATTGCCAAGTGTGGGATCTTCAGTTGCAGCGTGCAGGTCCTTAGTTGTGGCATGTGGAATCTAGTTCCCTGACCTGGTATGGAACCCGGGCCCCCTGCATTGGGAGCTCCAAGTCTTAGCCACTGGACCACCAGGGAAGTCCCAATTGTGAGCATTTTTAAAAGAGTATTCTTTTTTATTCCACCTCAAAGATTAACACAGATAATCAAACCACCTACATGAACATTATGCAGTTTTACAAAGGTAGGATGATAGGTATGTTTTCTCACTTTGTAGATGGCAAAACTAAGGGAAGAAGATAGGTGGCTTGCCTAAGCTTAAACACCTTGTACATGACAAAAACAGGGTAATGACAATAGATTTTATTAGCTCTGGAAGTCCATTCTTATGGTCAACAACAGCAAAAAGCAAACTGGAAGCTCTGAGATCCTTCCATTGCCAATCCTAAATCTCAAACCAACACTTGGTGAATTGGCATTTACAAAACACACATGAATTTGGGCCCCAAGCAACTTAACTGAGGAACTAACAATGAGGTCAGTCTTTTCCCGGATAAGAATGGAGGCTAAATGCACTGAAGCACCAACTTCTTCAGCTTTGTAAATTTCTCCTCCCCCTCAAAACAGATGTCTCCCAATCTTTTTTTTTTTTTGCGGTATGCGGGCCTCTCACTGCTGTGGCCTCTCCGTTGAGGAGCACAGGCTCCAGACCTGCAGGCTCAGTGGCCATGGCTCACGGGCCCAGCCACTCCGCGGCATGTGGGATCTTCCCGGATCGGGGCATGAACCCGTGTCCCCTGCATCAGCAGGCGGACTCTCAACCACTGCGCCACCAGGGAAGCCCATGTCTCCCAATCTTTGTCCACTTAATGTTATACTTAGTCCTGTGTAGCACATTCTTAAAGGAATATTCTTCATTTTTCTTTGTAACCCCAGCATTTGGCACAGTTTGTAGAACACAATGAGGTTCCTAAAATGATAAATGGAATAATGAATGAATGAATATTTATAGGTTCCTAGATATAATTATGGATTTTAGATTTTTTTTTTCCAGATCTTGCACCACACACACACACACAAAAGCATGGAGAAACTTTTGCCTTTCTGGCTTTATTTTTACAAGCCAGTTGTCTTTAAAAGCTTTTAAAAATATCTGTTCCAGCCCACAGCACAACCACGTCTGAGAAAGCTTTAGGGAACAAGAGAGAATAAAGGGAGACCCTTTAAAAGAATATGTTTGATCTCAGGTTAAACTTCCTTTAAAGTAATAATTCTGTGGTACCTATTATAAAAAGTTTCCCAAGGGTGTCAAATAGCTCTAATTTTTGGCTTAAGTGAAAATATATGCATTAAGCTACCTCCAACTGAAACCTATTTTAGCTTCAAGTAGGACTCTTCTGCTTCTATTTTTTTGTATAGTTTTGGTACAAAGAAAATCATACTTGAAAGGGAAAAAAAAAAAAAGAAGGCCAGAGGCGGAAGAGAGCTGGCTACCTAAAAAAAGCCAGAAAGAAATGGTGCTGACTCCCCAGCCTGTACTTTACCAGGAGTTTTCTGCTTATGCAGGGCTGGGCTGAGTGAGTGGGGATTACCTAACTCCAGAGAGAGGGAGAAAGGATGATGGAAGAGGGTGCAAGAGGGAAGCTCAAGTGGTTAGTGAGATCTTAGAAGCCCATAAGAAGAGAGGGAGAGGGTGCAAAGAACCTCTCACCAAGCAGCTATGTGTTCAACTCAGTTGAGAATCTTTCTAGAAGCCCAGAACCTGTGTTCAGGTTGGTCCAGCCTGGGCTCCAGCACAGGGATACTGGGAGAGTACCACTGCAGCACGAAGCTCCTCCAGCATAGGGATACTGGGGTACTTGGATACCTGAGAGGCCATCCTCTCCCATCCCTTTCAGGTTGGCCTGCACTAAACCGCCTTTTTAATGTACACCATTACTCGACATACAAAAAACTCTTCTTACGGACTAGGAAGAATCCTTTGTGCTGCTGCTACTCAAGCCCCAGATATCACATGTGTACTAAAAAACAGAAACAGAAAAGCCATAATTTCACTCTAGCAACCTACTCATAGTTGCTAGTGTAATTTTCCTCCCTGGCAGCTTGGCATAGGAGACACAAGTGCAGATTTTACAAAATCATGATGTGGAGGCTGATTTTGAAATAAATTCCTCAGAAGATGGGAATACTTTCTTGACCTACTGAGATAGGAGCTTCTAACCTTCATCTCCAATTATCCTATCCTCCAATTATCTGACTTTATTTGAATGCCTCCTCCTCTTTACCTCCACATCTACTTCCCAAGATCCACTTTCACTGTCTCTCACCTGAACTATTGTGCTGGCTTCTAATTGATCTACAGCCTTCAGTCTCATCCCCACTCCAGTTTATTTCCAAAAGCTGCCTTCCTGAAGTATATATCATGGAGATCATGATTTAAAAAACAACATTTAAAAACAAACCCAAACCTTCAATAGCTACTTATAGCCTTCCAATTTAACAACATACTCCTTTCCTTGGAATTCATAACTCTCATGATCTATCTCCAATTTACCATTCCAACCACTCCTATTTATATACCCATTGCTTCTATTACACTGATAACTCCGTTCAACCTATTTTCCTATACCTCCCTTTTGGACTTTACCACTTGTATTATAGTTCTTTACAGATGTGTTTGTCTGACCCCCAGATGATGCTCTTTGATTTTAGAATCCCTGTGTGATTCAGCATTGTGTTTCTCTCAGCATCTTTATTGCATGTACATATTGGAGGCACCAGAAAATATCTGTGGACAAACACTGGGCTTGCTGATGAATACTAACATCTTTGGCCCCAAGTTTCCTAATCAAAATATAAATCGTTCTCATGATATGCTACTCCTATTTGAGTCTCTGAGGACTGTTTCTTAAAAATGGGGGGGAGGGCATACTTACTGCAAAACATTTGGAGAAGATAGAAAATTATAAACAAATAGGGCTTCCCTGGTGGCGCAGTAGCTCAGAATCTGCCTGCCAATGCAGGAGACACAGTGTGTGCAGAGGCCCACAACCAGAGAAAGCCTGCACACAGCAATGAAGACCCAACGCAACCAAAAATAAATAAACAAATAAATTTATTTTAAAAAAAGAATCCGCTTGCCGATGCAGGGGACACGGGATCGTGCCCCGGTCCAGGATGATCCCACATGCCGTGGAGCGGCTGCGCTCATGAGCCACCGTTGAGCCTGCGCGTCCGGAGCCTGTGCTCCGCAACGGGAGAGGCCACAGCAGTGAGAGGCCCACTTATCGCAAAAAAAAAAAAAAAAATTCCTCCTGCCAATGCAAGGGACATGGGTGCAAGCCCTGGTCCAGGAAGATCCCACATGCCGCAGAGCAACTAAGCTCGTGCGTCACAACTACTGAGCCTACGCTGTAGAGCCCGCAAGCCACAACTACTGGAGCCCACACGCCTAGAGCCTGTGCTCTGCAGCAAGAGAAGCCACTGCAATGAGAAGCCCGCACGCTGCAATGAAGAGTAGCCCCTGCTCGCCGCAACTAGAGAAAGCCTGCGCCCAACGCAGTCAAAAATAAATATAAATAAAATAAATAAATTTATTTAAAAAAATAAACAAAATCAACACTACCCAAAGACAGCCAGTACGGTAACATTTCATTATATTTCTCTTTTATCCATGCATTTAAAAAATAATTTTAATATGGTCTGCATTCCAATTTTAGAGGTAGTTTTGTTTCCAGTATATTATAACATAATCTATACCATAGTTTACTAAAAAAAACTCATTGCAAATATCATATTGTAGCTGAATAATATTCTATTACAAAGATGTATCATTGGATCCTAAATTGTCTACTTTTAATATTATAGATTATACTATAGTTTCATGTTAAAATTACTTCCTAATGATAGCTATCATGAGAAGCAGAATTACTTACAGATAGATTCATTTGAGGCTTTTGATATAGTTTGTCAAATTGCTATCACTTTATTTCTCTGTATTTCCTGTTTTACCACACCTCCAGAAACATTGAATATTAATATATTTGAAAACTTTCCAAATTTTGTTAAGTAAAAAATTTCATATCAAAAATCTTTTCAAATTTGATAGAGTATAAATTGCATAGTTTTCATTTTCTGTTGACAGTATGATTGAAACTTTCCCATGCTTTGTTATACAATTTTATTTCCTTTGTGAATTGCTGGTTACCCATTTATCCTTTGGAGTCTTAATACTTTTATTCCTGTCAATCTCAGCCTTTTATACATACTCTTATCATGTTTTAGGAAGCAGCTTATATTCAGGGAAAGAAAATCACACTGGGGTTCAAGAAACCTGTTTTCAAGTCCCAGCACTACCATTATGTGACCCCGAGCAAGTCACTTCTCTCCAGACTTCAATATCCAAAACTGTACAATAAGGATGATACCCTAGGAGCTCTAAGATCAAGGGAAAGGCCAAGTATATAGGGCTACCCTCCAAAACTCCTGCCTTCTTCTTTAATTAGAACAGCTCCCTTTTAATCCATTATATGTATATACAATTCTGAAGGCCCTCCATCTCTAATGGTCTTGTATTCCATTATTCTACCATACATAGGCAGTTCGTTATTCTTTCCACTTTATAGATGAGGAAACTAAAGCTCAATCCAAGTGAACAGATTATTCTTCAAGTCTGGCTAAGAGGAGGCCAGACCTTCCAACTCTATTGTGGGCCCTAGCCCCTTCTCAAATCTAGAACCACCCTCTCTTGCTGAATTCCAACTCTTCCTGAGACTGGACTGCTCAGCATTTCAGGGTCCTCCAGCAAGTGTATCCCTACCATGAAATGCTCAACAAATCTCCACCCTAAATCACTCAAGGTAACCCTGTTCCTTCCAAGCCAAAGAGGTAAATTCTTCTGAGTAAAACAGAAGTCACCCTTTGTTGATAATGCTCTCATGAAGAAGTGGTCACTGAACTCATGAAGGACTCCCTTACATGCACAGTCATATAGGCCTAGGGGAGTTACTATGCCACTTGACCTTTGCCATATCTTCTCCCCCAATTTTTCTGGATTATGATTCTTCAAAAGTTTCAAAACTTTCTTTAAAAAATGTTTATGCCATCTAATAATAACAGCAACACGGTGCTTTCTTTTTCCTGAAACACCTTCACAGACATTTTCTCAAATATTCTTCACCACAATCTTATAAAGAAAGTAAAGAGGAGGCTTCCCTGGTGGCGCAGTGGTTGAGAGTCAGCCTGTCGATGCAGGGGACGCGGGTTTGTGCCCCGGTCTGGAAAGATCCCACATGCCGCGGAGCGGCTTGGCCCGTGAGCCACGGCCGCTGAGCCTGCGTGTCCGGAGCCTGTGCTCCGCAACAGGAGAGGCCACAACAGTGAGAGGCCCGCGTACTGCAAAAAAAAAAAAAGAAAGTAAAGAGGGACTTACATCCTCATCACAAGATGAGGAAATTAAGACTTAGAGGATTGAAGTGACTTGCTCAACATCACACAGCTAGAAAGTGGACTCAGGTTTTAGCCTCCTAGCCCAATGCTCTTTTCATCCAGCCTCTACCTCTCAACATTATCTCATTTGATAATTGTTACTTGGAGACCCACATTCAGGCCAATTTATCATTATTACAGTCCCCCTGAGCAGTCAGTCCCTTTACTCCCATGGAAAGTCCCATGGGAGGGAACAAAAGAGATCAAAACTTATTTCTCTCCTGTCAAGTAAATAAATAAGTGAATAAAATCATGGAAAACTCCCCCTTCTCTATCCTGCTTATCTGCCTAATTAGAAACTGTAGTGCAAGACAACATTTAGATAACTAGGAAAGCTCCTACCAGAAGTTGGGGCTGGAAGACCTAACATATTTCTTGACCAGGCTGTGAAGAGTTGTTATAGACATTTTAACACAGGAGAAAGATTGAGTACATCTAGTAAGAGGTGACATCTTAAATGTAAAGGACCCAACTTTTTTTTCTTTAATGTATGTTTATTTATTTGGCTGCATTGGGTCTTCGTTGCTGCACGCAGGCTTTCTCTAGTTGTGGCGAGTGGGGGCTACTCTTCGATGCGGTACGACGGCTTCTCATTGCAGTGGCTTCTCTTGTTGTGGAGCCCGGGCTCCAGACACGAGGACTTCAGTAGTTGTGGCTCGCAGGTTCTAGAGCACACGCTCAGTAGTTGTGGCGCAGGGTCTTGGTTGCTCTGCAACATGTGGGATCTTCCCGGACCAGGGATCAAATCCGTGTTCCCTGCATTGGCAGGCGGATTCTTAACCACTGTGCCACCAGGGCAGTCCGAAAAGACCCAACTTTTGAGAAGCCTCTGATTATTAGATACTCCTACATTTGGTGAAAGTTTGGTTTTGTTTCTTCAGAGATCCTTACCACCCCAAGATATTATGATTCTGAGTTTCTCAAGAGTGTAATACTCTAGAATCCTAAGACTGTAAAGTGTCTAAAGGCTCTAAAATCTTGTAATTCTTGTGGAACAACTTTACAAAGGGAAGATCAAGTTGCGGAGTAGCCAGTTCTTAGCTGTCTCTCCTTCTCTACCTGCCCCACCCCTAACCTGCTATTCACTTAAATCTCCAAGTATTTAATTGCCCATTGGAGAAATACAAAAATTATGGCACTGTTCATCCATGGAATACTTTATACTATATATTCAATTAAAATGACGAAGAGAAATACTTACTTTGTAACTAAGAATACATGACTTTATATAGCATTACCCCAATTGTGTTAAAATAGATACACAGAAAAAAAAAAAAGGAAGAATGACAAAAATCAGTCATGATTATTTCTGGCTGGTGGGATATCAGCATTTTTCTTTTCATTATGCTTTCCCAAATTTCCTAAATTATGAATATATTTTTATAATCAGAAAAAAAATGTTTTAAGTTCAAACGTATTAGGCCACACCTGGCGCCGCCAATTTATTGTTAGGTTACAGAGATGAGTCATCTCAAAGGCGAGGGAGGGGCCATTTGAGCCTGGGCATTGACAAGGGCTGGCTTTAAAGGGGAGGAATGAGCACTGGATAGGGTGAGGGCTGATCAGTTCAGTTCGAGTTCAACCCGGAAGCGCTGACGGTGGCACACGACAGGGCAAAATCCAGCCACAAGAACTGGGAATAACGTGGCAACCACAATATGCCAGCAAGGCCCATCTCACCCAAGACGCGCCGGCGGCCCTCTGGCGCACGCCCCTGGTGAGTTCCCGCCGCTTGCCTTTCCCCATTGGTCCGCTGAAGCTCATTTGGCTCCTAGTGCCCGCCCCTCTGGGGCGTACGAGAGGTGGTGCATCCCTCCCCCACTTCCGACAGGAGCAGCCATACTGAGTGTGGCGGGACCAAGACGGGTTAGGGGAGCAGTTCGCTCCTTGGCCTCCGCTTTTATCCTCCCAGTGTTTCTCTTTAGTCTCGGTTTATCAGGACCCAGAGGAAAGGGCGGTTTGCCAGTTGGTAGCGGGGCGTTCGTGTGAAGTGCAGAGGTTTCCTTCACTGCCTCCAGTTCCCAGGAGGCCGGCGGGTTTTAGTTTTCAAAAGGAGATGTCATCACAAAACCTTTCCAAGGTCCTAATGCCCTGTGGTTAGGAACTCAGAGCCACTTAAAATCAGATCCTTAGAGATAGGGTGACCATATAATTTATTGTTAAAACTGGCACAGATTTGAAAGCCTAAGGTGATACTATTAATTACCATTGGCCCAACAGTCATATATGTGGACTGTTCTGGAATTTAGAGCCACCCTACTCCAGATCAAGTCTTAGGCCCAGGTTTTTGTTTGTGTGTGCGTGTGTGCACGTGCGCGCGCACGCTGAAATGTATGTACGGAACACTTCCATTTTAATCATTTTTATTTTTTTTTATTTTACTGTAGTTGATATACAGCGTTATATTGGTTTCAGGTTTACAATGTAGTAATTCTATATTTTTATAGATTATTCTCCGTTTAAAGTTATAACATTGGCTCTACATTAGATGCTTGTATCTTATTCATTTTATATCTTCTACTTCTTGCCTCTTAATCCCCTTAACCTATCTTGTCCCTCCCCCACCCCTCTCCACAACGGTGACCACTAGTTTGTTCTCTGTATCTGTGTCTGTTTGTTTCTTGTTATATTCATTTGCTTATTTTTTAGTTTCCACATATAAGTGAAAACACAGTATTTGATTTATTTCACTAAGCATAATACCCTCTAGCTCCAGCCATGTTGTTGCAAATCCTTTTTAATCATTTTTAAGTGGCATTAACTACATTCACAGTGTAGTGCAACTGTCACCATTATCTGTTTCCAAAATTTTTTATCACCTCAAATAGAAACTCTACCATTTGACAATAACTCCCCATTACCCCATTTCACCAGCCCCTGGTAGTCTTTTTGAATTTGCCTTTACTAGATAATTCACATAAGTGGAATCATGCAATATTTGTCCTTTTATGTCTGACTTACTTCCTCAGTATAATGTTTTCAAGGTTCATCCATATTGTAGCATGTATCAGTACTTCATTCCATTTTATGGCTGAATAAAATTCCATTGTATGGTTATATCACAATTTGTTTTTCCATTTATTAGCTAGCTGATGGACGCTTGGGTTGTTTCTACCTTTTGGCTATTGCAAATAACACTGCTATGAAAACTCCCGTACAAGTATTTTGTTTGATTCCCTGCTTTCAGTTCTCTTGAGTATATACTTAGGAGTAGGATTGTTGGGTCATATGGTAATTCTATGTTTAAGCTTTTTGAGGACCTGTCGTACTGTTTTCCACAGCAGCTGTACCATTTTACACTCTCATCAAAACTAGATAAGGGGGGACTTCCGTGGTGGTGCAGTGGTTAAGAATCCGCCTGCCAATGCACGGGCATGAATTCAATCCCTGGTCCAGGAAGATCCCACATGCTGCTGAGGAACTAAGCCCCTGCGCCACAAGTAGTGAGCCCACGTGCCACAACTACTGAAGCCCATGCACATAGAGCCCTGCTCTGAAACAAGAGAAGCCACCGCAATGAGAAGCCCGCTTACCACAACGAAGAATAGCTCCCACTCACTGAAACTAGAGAAAGCCTGCACACAGCAACAAAGACCTAATGCAGCCAAAAAATAAATAAAATTAAAAAAAAAACAACAATGGATAAGTGTTCCAATTTCTCTACATCCTCACGAAAACTTGTTATTTTCCATTTTTTATTTTATTTATTTATTTAACATAAATAAGCAGGATCAACAAGCAGGATCCTGGTTTACTTCAGGACATAAAGTTTATAGAATGGGTCTTTAATTCATGGCCTGGGATACCAAGATTTTAGAAATCTAAATCTTTACTGGCTGAGTTACATGAAGGGCTCCCTGTTCAGGCCAAGAGCCAAAATGTCAATTTCACTTAAATTTTTTTTCTACCAGTGTACATTAATAGAAATGCCCTTGCAAAATTTGACTTTAAAAAAAATTGGGCACATATGTCTGAAGTTTAAAATCATTTTATTCAACAAATATCTACAGAGAACTTTAGGTCTGTTACCATCTTTATTCTTATTTTGTTCATTAATTTGTAAGGTAAATATTACGAATTTCTCTTTCTCTGAGATTTACATGGTGCTCTCTATTAAGGCTTGAACGAGGCTAGTCCTTCCAGCATGTGTCCAAGTCAAGATGAAATGTGGTGTATATGTAGTGCCAATGCTTCCCCATCACATTCATTTCTGGACATCTTTAAGTACCATATTTTTTTCCTTCAAGACAATAAGGTTTGGGATAGAGAGCAATTAGAAATCACAAGGATAGGAAGGATTTTTAGACTCTGTCCTAATTGGAGTAGGTGGTAATGTTGGTGGGGTCATATTATGTTTGTTTTTTCTTCAAATCATTTTAATAACCTGGCAGTGATTCAAAGTATAAGAAGATTCAAACGTCTTCCCTTTAAAGGGGATGCTACCATGATTGCCTCACAACAAGCATGATCCAAGGCAGTCATGAGACTGGAACCCAAAGAGTAAGGGTTGTAGGAAAGCTTCAAGGCTCACAGGTTGAAGAGCTTGGTTTCAGAAAGTCTCTTGAGGGCGAGCAGACAGCAGAAGAGACCTGAAATTTTAAGAGATCCTCAGAGGATGGGGTGCAATTGCTGGGTCATGAGCACCTTAAAACATGCCTTGATGGTAATTTGGTGTCAAGAGTATTTGTCGCCTGGGAGAACTGAGCAGGATGGGCCACGCAGGTTTGTTGTCTCATAGGGTCAAGCTTCTTCAGCGAATAGATCCGGTCTCCCTGCTCATTGAGATAATACTGGAGAAACATGACCACACCAAAGCCAGAGGGTCCAATTCCGTCTGCCCATATTATGTTGTACTTTAAAAAAAATATGGAAGTTTTTACTTTTGGAAATTAAAAAAAAGAATCTGTCCAAAATAGAAGCTGCATTCACTAAGCAGTCAATTCTGTAAGTGAAGAAATTGCCAATTAAAAACATTTTATTTATTTATTTATTTATTTATTTTGGCTGCACCGTGTCTTAGCTGCAACACGCAGGATCTTCCTTGCAGCATGCAGGATCTTTAGTTGTGGCACACAGGCTATTAGTTCTGGCCTGCGGGCTTCTTTGGTTGCAGCATGAGGACACTTAATTGCAGCATGCCTGTGGGATCTAGTTTCCCGACAAGGGATCAAATTTAATGACTCTAAACAAACACTTAAGAAGATGGTACTTAAAGGAAGCCTATGACCCCTTTGCAATGGATGAATTGTTTTGCAATGTGAGTAATTTCATTCTCTAATTTATGAGTTTATAAGTAAAATGGGTTAATAGTTCAGATACTAATGTTAAGTTTTCTATCAAATAATACAAAAGGGATGTTATCCCAAGGGGAAAAGAGTAACATCCCTATATAAACATGTTTTTTTTTGCATCTTTCCCTCCAAATGATAACTATTGAGTTCTTTCTCTGTGCAGGCACTATGCTACATGCTTTACAGACATTATTTAATTTAATTCTGATGGAGAAACCAAGGCTAGAGAGGTTGGAGATGTGACCCAATATTTTTTTAGGATATCTGGTGATCTTGTAAACACTAACAACAGAAGCACAACTGCATGCAACATTTTTCTTAAGTGAAGAGTTTTAAAGCACTCAATTTTTAAAAGAGAGATCCGAGTTAAATACAAGGAAAAACTTCCTGATAATGAAGAACTGCAATGGAGAGAGTGGAGAGATTTTCTTCGCTATATAGTATGCTAAAGGATCAGTTGATGTTTATATGCCTAGAAGCCGATAGAGATGAATAAGCACTACAGATATTCTCTGAGCTCAGTAATTATGGGAAAAGGACTTTGCCTGGAGACCAGAGAGGGGACTTGTATCGGAGGTGTGTTGTTCCCTTTCCAGCTTCAATCCTATGTCCACCTACTGTGGAAACTTGCATGGCAATTGCTACTTCTAAAACAATAAATAATAAGTATCTACCTCTAGCTATTAGATTCTTACTTCAATGAAATATGTGTAAAACTCAACTCACTATCTTCCTTTCTTTCTTGACCTTGTATGACCCCCTTCTTTATTTGCTACCTTCTTTTTTCTTTCCTTCTCTTCAGAACAAAATTCCTTAGATGAAAGAGTCTTCACTTCTTGCCTCCATTTCTTTTTTTTTTTCCTCCATTTCTTAGTCTCCCATTTCCTCTTAAACCCAAGTGTGGCTTCTCTTCTCCTCTCTCCATTGAAACTTCTTTGACTCAGGACAGTGACATTTTAAAAAAGGAAAACTTTATTGAAATATAATTTACATATGATAAAGTCACTCATTTTAAGTGGCTTAATTATAATTCAGTGATTTTTATTAAATTTACAACATTGTACAATCATCACCACAATCAAATCTGAAAACATTTCTATTGCCTTGAAAAGAGCTCTGTGCCCATTTGCAGTCACTCACCTTTTGAGAATAGATTCAATGAATGATTTTCAGTCCACAACTTACCTAACTGCTCTGAATACATTTGGCCCTACTGACCATACCTTTCCTTTTGAAACTTTCTCTTCCTTTCTTTCTGGCCATCACTTTCTCCTGGTTTCTCTCCTAACTTTTTTTTTTTCTCTCCTAACTTTTTGATAATTCTTCACAGATTACTTTCTCTGCCAGGCTTTATTATTTTTTAAAATATTTATTTATTTATGTATTTGGTTGCACCGGGTCTTAGTTGCGGCACGCGGGATCTTCCTTGCCGCGTGCGGAATCTTTGTCACGGTATGAGGGATCTGTTTCCCCGACCAGGGATTGAACCCCAACCCCCTGCATTGAGAGCGTGGAGTCTTAGGCACTGGACCACCCGGGAAGTCCCTGCCTTACTTAAAATTTATTTATTTATTTATTTATGTACTTATTTATTGATATCTGCATTGGGTCTTTGTTGCTGCGTGCGGGCTTTCTCTAGTTGCGGTGAGCGGCGGCTACTCTTCGCTGCGGTGTGCGGGCTTCTCATCGCGGTGGCTTCTCTTGCTGCGGAGCACCAGCTCTAGGCACGCGGGCTTCAGTAGTTGTGGCATGAGGGCTCAGTAGTTGTGGCTCCTGGGCTCTAGAGCCCAGGCTCAGTAGTTGTGGCACACGGGCTTAGCTGCTCCATGGCATGTGGGATCTTCCCGGACCAGGGATCGAACCCGTGTCCCCTGCATTGGCAGGTGGATTCTTAACCACTGCGCCACCAGGGAAGTCCCCATGTCTTACTTTAACTATTGCTGTTCCATCGAGTTCTGTCCAGGCCTTTCAGCCTACACCTACTTAAGTGATTACATTCATCTTCATGGCTACAACTGCCATCTGTAAGCCGATGACTCCAAAATTTCTATTTCCAGCTCAGACTTGTGCCCTGAGCTCCAGTCTGGTATAGTATAGTATAGTAAAACTACTTATCATCAACAGTGGTTCTTCTCTTGGGCTCTCACTGTAATAAAATGCAAACAGAAAACTCATCAAATTAGCAGTTAAATCCTGTTCCTCTTGGAGGATGAAATTAAGATTCACCTATATTGTATTAAGTACCAAAGTGCTAGATGAAATATGAAATATACATATGATCGCTGAAGTCTATAGACAATAATATACTCTTCTTGTCAGATCTTGTAAGTAAAATAGAATTTTAATGTACCTGCAACTCTATTACTTCAATCTAGCTTAAATTTTTACATATGTGTCTCACCAGGAGATTGATATAAACTCAAGAGCAGGGACCAAATCTTTTTCTGCTTTGTCTTTCCAGTACAAAAGCACAGTGCTTGGTATAAAGCAGGTAAAGGTATTGTAGAATGAATAAATGAATGTATCAGGGCAGAACATACTTGAAACTGAACTGGTGTGTTAGTGTAGTGTACATTGGTGGTGGACTACCAAATGTCATTTTCCATCTTTTCTTCCTTATTACAAAATTGTAATTTTTTGTAATAACCCATCTCCCTCCACATAGCAATACACTTTTGTATTTATCATAGAAATCCTATTTCTCATGCCAGTGACAGATATAGGTTGGCTATATGAAGGAATTCTTGCCAGTAAGATGTAATGGGCAAAGAAGATATACCGATTGCCAACAAACTCATGAAAGAGTGCTCAACACCATTAATCATTAGAGAAATGCAAATCAAAACTACAATGAGATATCATCTCACACCAGTCAGAATGGCCATGATCAAAAAATCTACAAACAGGGCTTCCCTGGTGGTGCAGTGGTTGAGAGTCCGCCTGCTGATGCAGAGGACGCGGGTTCATGCCCCGGTCTGGGAAGATCCCACATGCTGTGGAGCGGCTGGGCCCGTGAGCCATGGCCGCTGAGCCTGCGCGTCCGGAGGCTGTGCTCCACAACGGGAGAGGCCACAACAGTGAGAGGCCCGCGTACCGAAAAAAAAAAATCTACAAACAATAAATGCTGGAGAGGGTGTGGAGAAAAGGGAACCCTCTTGCATTGTTGGTGGGAATGTAAATTGATACAGCCACTATGGAGAACAGTATGGAGGTTTCTTAAAAAACTAAAAATAAAACTCCCATTCAACCCAGCAATCCCACTACTGGGCATATACCCTGAGAAAACCATAATTCAAAAAGAGTCATGTACCATAATGTTCATTGCAGCTCTATTTACAATAGCCAGGACATGGAGGCAACCTAAGCGTCCATCAACAGATGAATGGATAAAGAAGATGTGGCACATATATACAATGGAATATTACTCAGCTATAAAAAGACATGAAATTGAGTTATTTGTAGTGAGGTGGATGGACCTAGAGTTTGTCATACAGAGTGAAGTCAGAAAGAGAAAAACAAATACCGTATGCTAACACATATATATGGAATCTAAAAAAAACAAAAAAAATGGTCGTGAAGAACCTAGGGGCAGGATGGGAATAAAGACACAGACCTACCAGGGAATGGACTTGAGGACATGGGGAGGGGGAAGGGTAAGCTGGGACGAAGTGAGAGTGACATGTACATATATACACTACCAAATGTAAAACCGATAGCTCGTGGGAAGCAGCTGCATAACACAGGGAGATCATCTCGGTGCTTTGTGACCATCTAGAGGGGTGGGATAGGGAGGGTGGCAGGGAGGGAGATGCAAGAGGGAAGACATATGGGGATATATGTATATGTATAGCTGATTCACTTTGTTATAAAGCAGAAACCAACACACCATTGTAAAGCAATTATACTCCAATAAAGATGTTAAAAAAAAAGAAAGATGTAATGGAGAGTCTGCTGGGGAGATTCTGGGGAAAGTTTTTCACTTATAAACAGAGATACATCGGGGAATTCCCTAGCGGCCCAGTGGTTAGGACTCTGCACTCTCACTGCCCAGGGCCCAGGTTCAATCCCTGGTCAGGGAACTAAGATTCCACAAGCCACACGGCAGGGCCACAAAAGAAAAAAAGAGTTGCAGCGAGGCATCTTCTTTCTTTGGACTTTATAGTGTCTAGAAGTGTCAACTTGAACTATGACAGCCATCTTGTGAATACTGGGGATGCTAGTATCTAAGGACAAAGTCAATAAACCGAGGAAAGCAGAAAAGAAAGACGGAAGAAGGTGGTCTTTGCCGACAATGCTGGATGGAAATTAACCAACTCTGAAGGTGCCCTAACTTGGGACTTCATTATGTGACTTGCCCTACTATTTAAACTATTTAGAGTTGAGTTTTCTATTTCTTCTAGTTGAAAGAATCTTAACCAATAATTTTAGTAAACAGATAACATAGCAAACAACCTATGTGGGTTTTTTTTTCCTTATTAGACTAGAGTGGAGTGTGGACAAAGAGCACATGTCGACCCTGTTGTCATGTCTGTTGTCTGTGTTGGACTCCAGCTGTAACGTAGATGTTCTTACAAACCTCCTCTGAAAAAGACTCTTTGCACACTAACCTTGATAGTCTCAGATCTAGGCAACAGAAACAATAATAGGTATGTCAGGTGAAGCCAGGAAGACATATTTTAGGGTCAGTGCTATATGGAAACTTCTTGCTTCTACTGATGAAAATAATGAGAATTTTCAGGCTGATTCTACCACTCAATGCTGGCACTATTTAGCCCCAGGGGAGAATTCTAATGGTAATTATATTCAGGATACTTTAAGATATATATTGATGCTGGTTCTTTGTAGTTATTATGATACTATTTATACAAGTTTCAGTACTTTTACCTTTTTCTTCTCCTTTTCCACCTATTCAAATTCTGCCTGTATGCCAAGATGCAGCTGAGATTTCACACTTGTCATAAACACAATGCAACATGATGTAACTCTGATGTACCAAAATACCTATATTTCTGAGCATCAAATACCTATAAGACCCTGGAGGTACGTTATACACATAAGGTACAACCCTACCTTGCATAGCTTATGATCTAATTGACAAACTAGGACACAAAGAAAGTATGGAGTAGCATACTGATTCTCAAACTTAGGGTGCATAAAAGTCCACTTGTTACACCTGTTAAAAATCAGTTTCATAGACCATACCTTCAGAGATTTTGACTCAGTAGTTTCAGCTTGGGGTTCCATAATCTTTATTTTTTATTATTTATTTATTTATTTATTTATTGGTACGTGGGCCTCTCACTGTTGTGGCCTCTCCCGTTGCGGAGCACAGGCTCCGGATGCGCAGGCTCAGCGGCCATGGCTCACGGGCCCAGCCGCTCCGCGGCATGTGGGATCTTCCCGGACCGGGGCACAAACCCATGTCCCCTGCATCGGCAGGCGGACTCTCAACCACTGAGCCACCAGGGAAGCCCCATAATCTTTATTTTTGACAAATTCCTCAGATTGATTTTGACTGTAGGTGTAATGAGACTCTCTATTGGAGAACATTGTGGAGTGGAGAGAGTGACAATTTTGTATTTCTTTGGACTGCGGTGCCGTGCTGAAATGGGCCTGTGGTAGGAGTATAAAGGCATATATTCATTCAGATTATCTTAATAGTGGTAACGGTGAAAATGGAGCTAATTGTAAAAGAGAGATGTTAAAGAGATAGCTTTCACAGGGTTTGGTGACTGATTACATATGAATGATACGGAAGAAGAAAAGGTCAAGGATAACAGTAAATATCCTGATTTAAGTGATTCCCATCTCTTGTTGGCTCTATGACTGATTCCCTTATTCCCTAAACTTTAAATGAAGATAATAATATCTACTTCATAGCATTATTATGAAGTATAAATAAATTAGGGTGTTTAATAAATACTCAAAAATATTTAGTTTTCTAAAAGAAGTTTAATAATAACAATAGAAGGTAGCATATGGTTAAGGCTTAATGAAGGACTGGTGCAAACTATAAGAATTAAAGGAGTCATGGAGGAGGAAAGATCATTGTGGTCTGGCATGAAGCATCTCAGTACTTTAAAAAATTCAATTACATTTTTAAATTTTGAGGGTTTTTTAGATTTTTTTAAAATTTTATTTATTTATTTATTTTTGGCTGTGTTGGGTCTTTGTTGCTGCACGGGCTTTTCTAGTTGTGGCGAGCAGGGGCTACTCTTCATTGTGGTGTGCCGGTTTCTCATTGCGGTGGCTTCTCTTGCTGCGGAACGTGGGGTCTAGGCACGCAGGCTTCAGTAGTTGTGGCACACGGGCTCAGCAGTTGTGGTTCGCAGGCTCTGGGGCGCAGGCTCAGTAGTTGTGGCGCACGGGCTTAGGTGCTCTGCAGCATGTGGGATCTTCCCCCACCAGGGCTCGAACCTGTGTCCCCTGCATTGGCAGGTGGATTCTTAACCACTGCGCTACCAGGCCTAGATTTATTTTTTATTGGGGGAACATTGGTTTATAACATTATATAAATTTCAAATCCAAAAAAGGAGGAATGAGGAAATCCGAAAAAGAGGGGCTAATGTATACATATAGCTGATTCACTTTGCTGTACAGTAGAAACTAACACAATGGTTGTAAAGCAACTATACTCCGATAAAAATTTAAAAATAAATAAATAAATTTCAAGTGTACAGCATTACATTTCTATTTCTGTATACCTCACAGCGTGCTCAGAGCACTTCCTTCTGTCACCATAGAAGGTGATTCCCTTTATCCATTTTGCCCTCTGCCCCTTCCCCTTTGGTAACCCCTACTCTGTTCTCTATATCTATGACTTTGTTTTTGTCTGCTTTGGTTTGTTCATTTATTTTGTTTTGAGTTTTTAAAAAATATTCTATATATGAATGAAATCATACAGTATTTGTCTTTCTCCATGTGACTTATATCACTTAGCATAATACCCTCAAGGTCCATCCATGTTGTCACAAATGGCAAGATTTCATCTTTTTTATGGTTGAGTAGTATTCATATATATACATATATATGAATATATATATCTATCTTACATCTTCTTTATCCATTCATCCATTGATGGGCACTTAGCTTGTTTCCATACCTTGGCTATTGTAAATAATGCCGCAATGAACAAAGAGGTGCATATATCTTTTTGGATTAGTGTTTTCATGTTCTTTGGATAAATACCCAGAGGTAGGATAGTTGGATCATATGGTAGTTGTATTCTTAATTTTTTGAGGAATCTCCATACTGTTTTCCACAGTAGCTGCACCAATTTACATTACCCCCAACTGTGCACAAGTGTTCCCATTTCTCCACATCCTCACCAACACTTGCTATATCTTGCCTTTTTGATAATAGTCATTCTAACAGTTGTGAGGTGATATCTCACTGTAGTTTTCATTTGCATTTCCCTAATAATTAGTACTGTTGAACATCTTTTCCCGTGCCAGTTGGCCATATGTTTGTCTTCTCTGGAAAAATGTCTATTCAGCTCCTCTGCCCATTTTTTAATTGGGTTGCTTGTTTTTTTGTTGTTGAATTGTATAAGTTCTTTATATATTTTGGGTATAAAACCCTTATCGAATATTTCATTTGCAAATATCTTCTCCTATTCAGTAGGTTGTCATTTTGTGTTTGTTTTGTTTTGTTTTGGCTGAGTTGGGTCTTCGTTGTTGCATGCAGGCTTTCTCTAGTTGCAGCGAGCGGGGACTACTCTTTGTTGCGGTGCGTGGGCTTCTCATTGTGGTGGCTTCTCTTGTTGCGGAGCACAGGCTCTAGGTGTGCAGATTTCAGTAGTTGCAGCATGCGGGATCAGTAGTTGTGGCACATGGGCACTAGAGTGCGTGGACTTCTGTAGTTGCAGCACACGGGCTCAGTAGTTGTGGCTCGCGGGCTCTAGAGCACAGGCTTAGTAGTTGTGGCGTACGGGCTTAGTTGCTCTGTGGCATGTGGGATCTTTCTGGACCAGGGACTGAACCTGTGTCCCCTGCATTAGCAGGCAGATTCTTAACCACTGTGCCACCAGGGAAGTCCCTGTCATTTTGTTTTGTTGATAGTTTCTTTTGCTGTGCAGAAGCTTTTTAGTTTGATGTAGTCCCATTTGTTTATTTTTTTGTTTCCCTTGCCTGAGTAGACTCATCTAGAAAGATATTGCTAAGACAAATGTCAAAGAAAGTACTACCTATGTTTTCTTCTAGGATTTTTATTGTTTCAGGTCTTACATTCAAGTCTTTAATCCATTTTGAGTTGATTTTTGTGTATGGTGTGGGATACTGGTCGAGTTTCATTTTTTTGCATGTGACTGTCCAGTTTTCCCAACACCATTTATAAAATTCAATTACGTTTAATTCAAGTGTATATATGCATAGTTTTAAAAAGTCTAATAGTGCTAAAATGCTATTTTTCATTTGTCTGTAGTTTTTTTGCACTTGTTGGCAAGTTTTCCTTCAACTCCATTTTCTGTATGGTTAAATTTAACTACATCCTTCTGCTCTGTCTGGGTTGGTTACTCTCTAGAATTTTTTTGCTTTTCCTAGGAATACCTTTTACTTCTTTCCTGTGTAAGATCTACTATTTCTAGATCTATAACTTCCTTTTCTTTGGTTTAACTCCTTGTTTGGCTTATTCAATAGCTTTTTGGAAAAGAGTGAATTTTTGAGACCTTGTATATCTGGAAATATTTTACTCCATCTGCATATTTAAATGATAGTTTGCCTGTGAATAGAATTCTAGTTTGAAAATCTTTTCACTTAGAAGTTTCTTTGTTTTTTCCCCCAATTTCCAATGTTATTATTGAGAACATTGATGCCATTTAATTTATTTTATATTTTTGGCCATGCCACGTGTTAGTTTCATAATGTGGGATCTTCATTGAGGCATGCAGTTTTCTCTCTCTAGTTGTGGCGCAAGGGCTCCAGAGCACGTGGGCTCTGTAGTTTGCAGCACGTGGGCACTCTACTTGAGGTGCCCAAGCTCAGCAGTTGTGGCACGCAGGTTTAGTTACCCCGAGGCATGGGGGATCCCAGTTCCCCAACCAGGGATCAAACCCTCATCCCCTGCATCGGAAGACAGACTCTTCACCACTGGACCACGAGGGAAGTCTCCCTTTTCTGTTTTTTAATCCTTTTGATATGTCCTGTTTTAATTTCTGGGACCTTTTAAGATCTTCTTTTGTCTCTGATGTGGAATTTCATGATGATGTGAACTGAAATGATTTTCTTTTATTTTTGCTGGGCCTCTGACATACACTTTCTTCTTTTTTTTTTTTTTTACAATGGAATCTTTGTTTTTTTAATTAATTTATTTAATTTATTTATGTTTGGCTGCACAGGGTCTTTGTTGCTGCACGTGGGCTTTCTCTAGTTGCAGCGAGTGGGGGCTACTCTTCATTGAGGTGCATGGGCTTCTCACTGTGGTGGCTTCTCTTGTTGCAGAGCATGGGCTCTAGACGTGCGGGCTTCAGTAGTTGTGGCTCGCAGGCTCAGTAGGTGTGGCTCGCGGGCTCTAGAGCACAGGCTCAGTAGTTGTGGCACACGAGCTTAGTTGTTCCGCGGCATGTGGCATCTCCCTGGACCAGGGCTTGAACCCGTGTCCCCTGCATTGGCAGGTGGATTCTTAACCTCTGCACCACCAGGGAAGTCCTGACATACACTTTCAATTTGGAAACTCATGTCTCCTAGGTGTGAGAACTTATTTTATAAAATTTATTTTATAATAATCTCTGCATTAAAGTTTTCTTTGTTCTCTCTATATATAATTTCTATTATTTGCATGCTGAGTCTCCTGGATTAATCTTAGATACTCCTCAAATTATCTAGTGGTCATCTTTTAGCTTTTTGCTATGCTTTCTGGAATATTTCCTTAATGTTATCTTTCAATTATTTTATTTTATTTTTAAACTTTGGCTATCATAATTTTAATTTCCAAGAAAACCTGTTTTGAAACAGTGTTCCTTTTTTAAAAATAAGATCTTGCTCTTCCTTCAAAAATGCAATAGTGGGACTTCCCTGGTGGCACAGCTGCCAATGCAGGGGACACAAGTTCAAGCCCTGGTCCAGGAAGATCCCACATGCAGTGGAGCAACTAAGCCCATGTGCCACAACTACTGAGCCTGTGCTCTAGAGCCTGCAAGCCACAACTACTGAAGCCCGCGCGCCTAGAACCCATGCTCCACAACAAGAGAAGCCACTGCAATGAGAAGCCCACACACCACAACAAAGAGTAGCCCCTGCTCTCCCCAACTAGAGAAAGCCTACATGCATCATCAAAGATCCAATGCAGCCAAAAATAAATAAATAAATAAATAAAATGAAAAATGCAGTAGCTTTTATCATAGACTTTCTTTTCTTTCTATCTATCTTTCTTTTTGCTGGCTTATTTGTTTTATTTTTCTTCATTTCATATTGGAGATTTTATCAAATATATGGTAAACTTTTACAGTTTGTTCAGATTTAAGAGAAGCATCAAAGTAATTGGAAGCTCAATGTGAGGGGTAGAATTTCTTGATTAGAAGGGTTCATTATAGATGATTTGGTGGTGAACCGGCTTTTTTATTGAAGTTACCTCTATATTCAGAACTTACAGGTCCTTTCTCTGGGATGTTTCAGCTTATATACAGAAGGATCTTTCCATCTCTTTTTCAGGCTTATAAGATGCTCCCAGTGTTATGAAAGGTGCTTGGAGAGAGACCATTGGTTATCAATCCCCATATCTTCTGACAGCACCTCACCCTAATAGTCTACTATGCCTGGTTTATGAGCCTAGAGCCTCTTATGTGCCATTCCTCCATAGATGGGGATAGGTTTATAACTACTGTTTATATCGTTTTTGATACAATTCCCTTGTTTTGGGCCCCTTTTCTCTTCCCTACCTTCTGTGGTACCTGGTATTTCACATTCCTGATCCTTTCTGGGGTTCAGCTTGGCTGATTGACTTGCTTCTTGTTGCTTTGCCCTTCAGTAAGCACTTTCTATCCTCTGTTTAGTTAGTTACTGTTGCTCTTTCTTTGTCTCCCAACTTAAAATATTATGGGTCTGGGTTAGAGATGTCAAAGCCAGAGTTTGCGTTTTTACTTTGTCTTCTTGTTTTGGAACAATTTCAGAAAAGGAAGGAGGCAGAAACTCCTTTAATCTACCACCCTAAAACTGGAAGTTTGTTCAATTTTTCTGAATGGTGTTGCAGCTTATTATCTCACTGGATAGTTTCAGCTATAAGCTACCATAATGATTTTGATATCTTTTGATTTTTATTTAAAATTCAAAAATCTGAAGAAATGTTCACTAAGAGATGGTTTCTCTTAGCATCTTAGGCAAGTTACAATTTGGCTGTACAGTCTGTTGGCATTTCCGTGCAAACAGTATTGGTCTCATTTTTCTTTCCTAAGATGCTCTGTTCTTTACATAAACAGCAGTAGAAGCAGTTGTTCTCTTCTATTGTGAGAGAGATTATCTCTCAGTAGCAAGTGGAGTGATTCATTCTCCGGCACATCTTAGAGGAGACTTTATTACTTGTGGGGGTTAGAGTGTGGGGAGAGGAGAGTTCCAGCAATGTGTCAGATATGACACATTCTGGACCTACATAAAAAGAAGCAACCTCCAGGCTTCCCTGGGGCTTCCCTGGTGGCGCAGTGGTTGAGAGTCCACCTGCCGATGCAGGGGACACGGGTTCGTGCCCCGGTCCGGGAAGATACCGCATGCCGCGGAGCAGCTAGGCCTGTGAGCCATGGCCGCTGAGCCTGTGCGTCCGGAGCCTGTGCTCCTCAACGGGAGAGGCCACAACAGTGAGAGGCCCGCTACCGCAAAAAAAAAAAAAAGATAAAAAAAGAAGCAACCTCTTCTCCCACTGCAATTTCAAAACCTAGAAGTAACACCTCACATCTAATGCTCTGAGAAATCACATTATTCATAACAGGGACCATGATTCACATGAATGGAACAAAATGGAATTATCAAAAATAGATTTTGTCGATCACTCTGCAGCAAAAATATCTTGTAACATAGCTTATAAATTGGCCATCGTCATAGGTAGAACAATTCCATTGAAGTTCTAACTGCCTTCTCCTCCACCTTGACTGAATAACATTTATATTTCTACCATGGCACATCCTTGAAGGTCAAGGTATTTGGAAAACAGGTTTTGACATGAGGCCTCCTATGTGTTTTTTTTTTTTAATTGTAGTCCTTTTGAAATGAGAATTGCTTAAACATATCTTGTGTTAATTGTGCTTATTTAACTGGTCACCTTGAATTATTGGGCATTTGTCATTTTTATGCTTTGTATATTGACCCACTATTATTTTTAGTAGCAATGATTCTAATAACTTGTGGAGTAGGTTAGAAGGGCTTCACATTTGATGGAATTTGAATTCCTGCCAGAGCTATTATTTGTTTCAAATATGAGCAATATGATTTCAGTCCTTTTACCTGGGCAGTTTTTCTCCTTTTATTGATTTCCTGCCCCTCCAAGAGTAATAAATCCTTTTTAGGGGGTAGTAAACAGAAAAAGACATTACAGCTTGGTAACCACTACTGTATTTTATATATATATACATATATATATATACACACATACACACATGTATATACACACACACACACACACACACAAGCACACACACACAGTATTGAGTGCCTAATGTTCAAGGAGTTGTGTGAGGTGTTTTAAGGGATCTAAAGATGAGAATGTCACATGCTTTCAGCTGCAAGTAACAATGACAAAGACATATTATGAAGACATTAATACATATAAAGACATTTATTATTTTGCTAAAAAGAAATCCAGAGGAAGTCCAGTTCCAAGGTTGGTACAGTGGCCCAATGATGCCTTTTAGCTTTTTGCTTAGACATCATCAGTGGTTGGCTTTTTTCTTCAGGATTATATATTAATGTTCACAAGATGTCTTTGCTCTAGATATCACGTCCTTATATAACCATATCCAATGGCAGAAAAATGGCAGTTTTTCCTCATCTATCTGTTCTCATCAAGGAAGAAAATTTATCTCAGAAATCTCTGGCACATTTCCTTTGTATCCCACTGGCTCAGATCAAGTTAGGTGCCTGTAGCTTAGCTGAAGGGAAGCTGGAAAAGTATCTGTCATTTCCAATATATATTGTGGAAATGTGTGTGTGTGTGTGTGTGTGTTGTTGGATAGGCAACAAATAGTGTCTGTCATCAGGGAGTAAGATGAAATCTCAGTCTTCCCTCAAGAAGTTTTTTGTCTCTGGGGCAGAAAGTCAAGCTGTAATTATTTTACAATTTCTGTGTGCTACATTGCTGCTCATACTCATGGGCTTCAAATTAACAATCCCTTTTTTTCTGAGGTACGCGGGCCTCTCACTGTTGTGGCCTCTCCCGTTGCGGAGCACAGGCTCCGGACGCGCAGGCTCAGCGGCCATGGCTCACGGGCCCAGCCGCTCCGCGGCATGTGGGATCTTCCCGGACCGGGGCACGAACCCGTCTCTGCAGAAGCAGCCGTGCAGGGCCAGCCTGCGGGCGGGGGCACAGTTCTTACCGGAGCTCCCAAACAAACAGGTTTAGGGGCAGCTTCAAAAGTGAACAGCGGGCCTGCCACTGGGAAAGGGCCATTTCCCCGGGAGGTGTTGTCTTCCCAGGCCACGAAGGATAGAGAAATCATTTTATCTTCTTCCTGCTTTTAATCAGGGTGGCAGGATATTGGTACCACTTTTGTCTGAAGATGATCTCTTCTCTAAATTAAAAAAAAATAATAATAATAAGTACTCGTTTGGGTCTGAAGGAAGATGTGAATGTGTGATCTTCCCTGACAGATATAGGAAATCACCCCAAGCCTCCTGCAATTCTTCTCCCCATAATTTTCAGGCCCCATCCCTCTGTCTTCCTTCCTTTAGGAAATAATTCTTTTCTTACCTTAGGAAATAATTTGAAATTCATGAGGGATGATCTTCCCCTTCAGGCTGCAGTCTTGACTGCAAAATGCCATCATACCCTACCACCCAATGAAGTTGGATCTGCTGGTGAGGGCTTTTTAGATCAGTAGCCCTGACACTTTAGGTGCAGGAGTCTCCAGAGAACCCAGCCTTGGCTTCCTGCATTCTCTGCTGAGGGGCTGCAGCACTGATAGTGGACCAAACCCAAGGCTCTGGCACAAAACTGGGCCTGGCAGGTAGTGAAAGTAATTCACTGGCTGTGAAAGCCCCACTTTCTGGCCTGGTTCCTAACTGGGTGATCTTGAAAGAGCTGTGTACTTTCTATATGAACATTATCTTCCTCATCTGTGCAATGGAATAAAAAATACCTAACTTACAAGGTTGTAGAGAGAATAATGCACGTCAAGTGGCACACAGAACATACCTGAGAGCAGTAATTATGATCAACCCCATCATCGTCATCGCCAATACTCACTTTAGTTTAAATAACAATGTTTGGGTATTTCTGTAAATTATATACCTGAGATGTTCTCTGCCTTTTGCTGCCAATCCACTATATGATACAATACGAGGAATGCTCCAGCTAATGCCTAGTCTTTATTCTTTTCTTCTGAGGTACGCGGGCCTCTCACTGTTGTGGCCTCTCCCGTTGCGGAGCACAGGCTCCGGACGCGCAGGCTCAGCGGCCATGGCTCACGGGCCCAGCCGCTCCGCGGCATGTGGGATCTTCCCGGACCGGGGCACGAACCCGTCCTCTGCATCGGCAGGCAGACTCTTAACCACTGTGCCACCAGGGAAGCCCCAACAATCCCTTTTAAACTGATCAAAAAAACAGCTCTAGGTACTTTCCCTTTGGAGCTGCCAAAGCTGTCCTCTCCCATTGTCCCCAGTTTTTGGTTATGAGATCTAATCTGGGCATCTTTTTCATAAGTGTCATAAAGGAATGCAGTATCAATTTACATCACATGATTTTAAGTGATGTTCTCTTTCTTCAAAACGCTCTTGCCCTTCCATCTCCACATGCCCAAATCCCATTCACCTTCTGAAGAAAACTAAAAATAATCTCTCTCATTTATTTCATTTATTCAGCAAATATCTGTTGCATGCTTGCTGTGGAGCAAGCACTCTGCAAGTGCTGGGAATACAAGACATGAGTTTTGACCTCATGAAGCTTATAGTCAGGTGGGGAAGACTGACAATTAACAAAAACAAGTGATGGGGAAGAATAGGGTACAATGGGAGGACCGGCAGGAGTACTTACACTCTGTTGGAATTCGAGCAGACACAGAGGTCTTTTTGAGGACTTTTAAAAGATGATACCTAAAGAATGAGTAGGAATGGGGACGAGGGAGGGAGGTGCACGTGTTCAAAATTAAGAGAAATCATTCAAGTGAAAGTGCTGGTGAAAGCACCCTTGAAAAAGGCCTCTTTAATTCCTCCTTCTCCCAAGTAATTTCTCCATTTGATGAACCCCATAGCACATATGTAACTTTTAGACCATAAGATCTCTAAAGATAAAACATATGACTTACACAGAGCACTTGATAAATATGATTTTGGCTTCAGAGGAGAATGAGGCCTTATATGTGTCAACGCAAAATGCTAAGTTAAAACATTAAAAGCATCTGAGGTAAGAGGTGGATTATATCATATCGCTCTTCAAAATGATAGGAATAGCCTCACCTACCTAGGTGATTACAGAGACCAAAGCAGCAGGGAAGAATTGATTCATAAAGTTCTGGAGGAAGTACAAAGTAATTATAGTTCCAATCCTCAGATGTTACTTTAAAGGCTATTTCAGGAAACATAATGAAAACCTGGTACCCATCAGAAAGAAAAAATAGCCACTTATTTTTGTTTGCAGAGCTTTTCTTCTTAAATATTGTCTCGGTATTGGCTGCTCTTTGTGTGTACTAGGGTTTTGGGTTACTGGTGGGGCGAGCCTTATCAGACCTGACAAGCTACTTTAAAAATCAAGTATTAAAAAAGAAAAAAAATCAAACATCCATGTCACAACTCAGGTTTCTACTGTTTCATTTTAGATGCATGATCTAAAATCTTTCTGCTGCTTGGCTGAGAGGAACTAGAAGTTAGTAAATTTTAATAGAGAAGTAGATTTGGGGGTATAGCTGTTGTCTCGATAGGCCAGAATAAATGAAAATTTAAGAATCTCTTTTCCTCCCCTTAATTTATTCTAGTTCATTCAGTAATTCATCCTTGGGTTTGAGAAGGCACTTGTTTGATCCTGCCATTTCTACAGCTAAGTAAACAATAACCCTCAAATAATGAGAAAATGTACATAAGTGTGTTTTGTGAATGGTAAGGCTCTATACACAAATTTAAGGACTTATTTTTTATTATTAACTTGGAACTATTTTTGATACCAGTTTTTAAAAGCGTCCTTTTCAAGGCCAAGGATTACTTTTTCGAATGCTGTCCTATAGTATGGTGAGTTGTGGCTGAAGTATGGTAAGGTGTGGATTACAAATTCTCTAATTTGATAATTCTTAACCTTTATTTATCTTTTATTAATAGATCTTATTTTTTTAAAGTTTTAGATTTACAGAAAAATTGAGCAGACAGTACAGAAAGTCCGCATATACTTCTCCCCATCCCCAGTTTCCTCTATTAATATCTTACATTATTAGTACATTTGTTACAATTAATGTACCAATATTGATACATTGTAATTAACTAAAGTCCATATTTATTCAGATTTCCTTAGTTTTTGCCTAATGTCCTTTTTCTGTTCCAGGGTCCCATTCAGCTTTAAACTTACCAGTTTAGTTATGTTAGTTATATCCACATTACCCTTAGTTGTCATGTATTCCTGAGCTCCTCTTGAGTGTGACATTAACCTTCATTTTTTGGGTCATGAACTGGGTTGAAAATCTGATGAAAGCTATGGATTCTCTCCACAGAAAGATATACATGCTACAGATGTCTGATTTAAGGGAGGCTCACCCACAGCAGATTCAGAAGCCCTGCTTTAGAAGGAATGGGTGATCTTTTTTTTTAATTAGTTTTTATTGGCGTATAGTTGATTTACAATGTTGTGTTAGTTTCTGCTGTACAGCAAAGTGAATCAGTTATACATATACATATATCCACTCTTTTTTAGATTCTTTTCTCATATAGATCATTACAGAGTATTGAGTAGAGTTCCCTGTGCTATACAATAGGTTCTTATTAGTTATCTATTTTATATATAGTAGTCTGTATATGTCAATCCCAATCTAACAATTTAATCCTCCCCTCCCGTAAACCATGTTTGTTTTCTACATCTGTAGAAAAGTGATCTTTTTATTTTATTTTTTAATATATTTATTTATTTATTTTTGGCTGCATTGGGTCTTCGTTGCTGCACGTGGGCTTTCTATAATTGCAGCGAGCGGGGGGGATACTCTTCGTTGCAGTGCGCGGGCTTCTCATTTTAGTGGCTTCTCTTTGTTGTGGAGCACGGGCTCCAGGCGCGTGGGCTTCAGTAGTTATGGTTCACAGACTCTAGAGCACAGGCTCAGTAGTTGTGGCACATGGGCTTAGTTGCTCCGCGGCATGTGGGATATTCCCAGACCAGGGCTCGAACCCGTGTCCCCTGCATTGGCAGGCAGATTCTTTTTTTAAAGATGAAGACTTTTTTTTTAATGTTGAGCCTTCTTTTAATTAATTAATTAATTAATTCATTGGCTATGTTGGGTCTTCTTTTCTGTGCGAGGGCTCTCTCTAGTTGTGGCAAGCTGGGGCCACTCTTCATTGCGGTGCGCAGGCCTCCCACTGTCGCGGCTTCTCTTGTTGCGGGGCACAGGCTCCAGATGCGCAGACTCAGTAGTTGTGGCTCACGGGCCTAGTTGCCCCGCAGCATGTGGGATTCTCCCAGACCAGGGCTCGAACCCGTGTCCCCTGCATTAGCAGGCAGATTCTCAACCACTGCACCACCAGGGAAGTCCCCAGGTGATCTTTCAATGTCCACTTCCCCGCATCAGGGCCATGCTCTACCTCTAATTTGTTGTGTGACCTTTTTGCAACCCCATTTTCCTACCTGGGCCTCAGTTTCACTACCTGTGAAATGAAGGGTTTGGTTTACCTGACGTCTAACTCCTTTTCTATCACAGTAGAAGGTGGGGGTCACTTAGAACTGTCCATATCTGAGGAACAAAGGTTGGTAAGAGAAGACCAAGGCAGGTCAAGCTAGGGAAGTGGATGGTCTTATCAACGAGGAGGTTGTGGAGGTTCAATTGGGGGAAAAGACAAAACCTGGGTTCCACTTTAAGGCTCTGCGGATTTTCTAAATCATTTCCTTCCTGTGACCTTCAGCTTTCTTGTCTACAAAAATGTGGAGGCCCGGCTTCTGTTACGAAACTCCTGGGAGCAACAGTACCTAGTAGGGTATCGTCTGAGGAATTATAAGAAAGAAGATGGAGAAGGTGGGTGCAGAGGTGAAGGGCGTATCTGAGGACTGTGAGGCAGAGCTGGGGGCTCAGGAAAGAGGAACCTTCTGTACACCTTCGGGACTTCCGACTTCACCCACACTTGGGGTCAATTCCGCCCCCCATTCCGGCCCCGTCTCCGCCCCATGCCCTGCCCTCCCCTCCCCTCCCCTCAGGTTGCGACGGGCCACACTTCGCATGGCC
>NW_006773138.1:1165219-1165469 GCF_000442215.2 Lipotes vexillifer | reverse complement strand
GCCCGTAAGTGACATAAGTGCTCCTTATTCTACCCCTTCAGCTCCCCCAGGCTCCACCCCACCATCTCCCGGCTTCTCCCGACGCGAGGGGAAACCTAACCTCCTCACGTCTCCTCTGCCTGGGCGGAGCCAGGAAAGCAGGCTAAACCAGGAAGGCGCTGGCTGCGGCGCGCACGCGCGCGCACGAACGCACGCACGCACGCACACCGTGGCTGGCTGGGCAGCAGGCTCGTGCCCGGGCTCGCCCCGC
>NW_006773138.1:1145343-1165209 GCF_000442215.2 Lipotes vexillifer | reverse complement strand
GCGCCGCGCCACAGGCTCGCGCACTCAGCAGGTTGGGCTGCGGTGGCGGCAGCTGTGGAGCTGGAACGCTGCGTGTGAGAGGTCCCAGACGCGTCTGCGGCTCTGGCTCCGCCACCCTCGCCTCAGTCTCGGTGCCGGGTGCTGAGAGGGGAACAGCTCTAGCCTCGGGACCCCCGAGCACACCCCTGGCTGCTTCCGACACCGCCCTCCTTCCTTTCCCAGCTGCGGGCCTCGCTCGGTGTTAGGCGACTGCGAGGAGAGGCGGCGGCGACGGCTGCCTGTCTGTGAGAGGAGCCTTGTTCTCCAGCCTTGCTCCGCTGCCGGGCCCTGCAGGGGCCGAGAGAGCTCGGCGCCGACCCTTCCTCTAGCCTCCCCGTGAACCGGTTGGAGCGGCGTCGGTCTGGGAGGTCTCTGGGCTGAGGCGGCGGCAGCTCCTCCGGCTCCATCATGTCCGCGGGCGGAGACTTCGGGAATCCGCTGAGGAAATTCAAGCTGGTGTTCCTGGGGGAGCAGAGCGGTGAGTGCGCAGCTCCCCCACTACTGGTAGCTGGCAGTGGCTTCCCCGCACCGCCCCCAGTGCGGCCCTTCTGTCCGCGGAGGCTCCCTGCGGGCCTCGTGGTCGCGCTTCCTTCCACCCCCTAGCCCTTGAGCCTGTTTGCCGACCCCTGTTAGCCACGCATTCCTCTTCGCCATGATCCGTCGATCGGATTCTGACCCTTCCGCCCCCCACTCCGCCCGCTCCTTTCCCCGCCGCCCGGCCCTCTCCCGTGGATCTGCCCTCCCCATTCCTCACTCCGCCCAGCCCCAGCCTCCTGTCCATCCCTTTCTTCCTCCGGTCTCCGTCGTGTCACCGACGCCAGCTCCCTTCCTTGAGCCCCACCCTTGTTCCTTGCTCTGATCCCAGTTGCTCAGCTCGATGAGGCCCACCTGGCAAGCCCCACTCCGGGGAACCGGCCCTCTTCAACCTTGCGCCGGGAGGGTGGGATCTGGGCGTTGTTTTCCCCAGAGGCTTGGCCCCGAGAAGCGCGGATCTTATGGAAGTGGGGGGGAGTCCTAGGAAATTCTTGGATTGTTTTCACCTAGGTGGGGAATGGGTCTGGGTTATAGAAGCAACATATCTGAATTGGAGGCGACTTGATGGAATGGTTGGGGAGTGAGGGAGTGACGGCGGCAGTAGAGGGTTTTGCCCCTTGGGTTAGGCTGTGGCCTGTTGGAAAACCTCGTTTTCTTCGCTTGACTTTAATCCCTGGCGATTCTTTTGGCTGTGTTCATGATTTTCCAATCTCTGACAGATGCTATGTCACGATCGGTTTACTTGGAATTTTTCGCATCTCACCTCTCCTTTTTCTGCTTCAACACGAAGCGCAGTGTCTGATTCTCCTCACGGCGGTGCAAACAGGAATTACTGGAGAAATGTTAATTCCATTTCTTCTTGAGTATTTTCCAATTATATATTCAGGATTCCTTAAGGAGAGAAGGCTTTAGAATAACGAACATCTTTGTTTTGTAGGGTTTCCTTTGGGGATAGGGAGTAACAGAGTAGAGAAGGGAAAGATTCATCATCCAGTTATCTAAATTCGATTCGAATATGTAATACCATTTTGGCTAAATGATTCTTTTATGGTTACTATTCCATAGTATCTGATGAGTGAAATTATTATCTCATTTACTTGGTCAGGCTCCTGCTGTCATTGTACTTTGTGTTGGGTATAAGGTTCTAATTTTCTGATAGTTGTCTCTAAAAATTACTTCTTGTGGTAATTCCAATTTTATGCTGTATTATGCAAACTTCACACTCTGTAGTTTAGAGATTATCATCCTCCATTATTTTTCTCACACTTTTCCTATCTTTAAAATTGAGACATTAAGAGATTAGTTCCTCCCAAGTCATCAGACATTGAGTTACATGATAGGTGTTTTAGGTTAGGCTATAGAAGACATTTATTTCTTTTGATTGGAAAGTAGATAACTGATATAAATTCAGAGCTCTTATTACTGCTCTGAACTATTTATACTAATTTGTGTGGCTTTAAAGTAGGTTAATAATAGTTGCAGGGCTTCTCTGGTGGCGCAGTGGTTAAGAATCCGCCTTGCAATGCACGGAACACGGGTTCAAACCCTGGTCTGGGAAGATCCCACATGCTGCGGGGCAACTGAGCCTGTGGGCCACAACTACTGGGCCTGCGAGCCACAGCTACTGAGCTCGTATGCCACAACTCCTGAAGCCCACGTACCGCAGCAAGAGAGGCCACCTCAATGAGAAGCCCGCGCATCTCAACGGAGACCCAGTGCAGCCAAAATTAAATAAAATTAAAAAAAAAAATAATAGTTGCAAAATTGCTTCCAGTTAGACCTGATAAATTGTTTTTCTCCTTTCATACATAATCTTTTCTCCCTGCCCTCTTACCAGGTCTCCTCTTTGCTTTTTTTTGCTATGCAGGTATAAACTTGTTTCTTCAAGTGACTTAATAAGACATGAGATTGATCCCTGTGCAGGTATTTTATGACAGTTTCAGGACAGTGACATACATAAAATACAGCCTATTGGTCATTATTGATAAATAGGATCTAAAGTGCTTATTGTGCACTCAGGGATGTTAATGCCTGCCTTACATTGTGATGCAGAGCTATTTAGTTTGCATGAAAAATCCATTAATCTCTGTCCTAGGAAGTTTTTAGTATGAATAGAAATCATAATTTAAGTATCTGCAGGTTTCCTTTGAATTTCTTGGGTATTTATATTCTAATTCACATTGCAGAGTTTTATGGCTTCTCATTTCTTAGTTTCTTCAAGTCTTTACTAACTCCCCTTCCTTCCACCATAATTCCTGAAGCCATCTTAGATTTTTTTTTAAGTAGACTTGATTTTTTAGAACAGTTTTAGATTTACAGAAAAATTAAGAAGATCATGCAGAGGTTTCCCATATAGCTCCACCCAATATCCCATATTATTAACATATTAGTAAGGTACATTTGTTACCATTAATGAAACAATATTGATGCATTATTAGCTAAAGTCTGTAGTTTATTCAGATTTCCGTAATTTTTATCTTTTTCTGTTTCAGCATTCAATTCAGGATACCACAGTACATTTGGTTGTCCTGTCTCCTTAGGCTCCTCTTAGTTTTTTTTAGTATTGTGTTTACATGCTTTTTAATTCTGTGGAACTGTGAGCTTAATTATCTTTTGAGGCCTACTACATTGCTAAGTAATACCATCCAGTAGCTTTGGAAAGACGGATCTCTGTTTTCACAGGCAGTGTCTGTAGTTTTCTTATGCATTAGCAAAGGTCTGTAGAGTCAATGTCATCTTTTTTTCTTTTTTTAAATTAATTTATTTATCTTTGGCTGAGTTGGGTCTTTGTTGCTGCACATGGGCTTTCTCTAGTTGCGGCGAGCAGGGGCTACTCTTCATTGCCATGCGCAGGCTTCTCATTGCAGTGTCTTCTCTTGATGCAGAGCACCGGCTCTAGGCGCGCGGGCTTCAGTAGTTGTGGCTCACGGGCTCTAGAGCACAGGCTCAGTAGTTGTGGCGCATGGGCTTTGTTGCCCTTTGGCATGTGGGATCTTCCCGGACCAGGGCTTGAACCCGTGTGCCTTGCATTGGCAGGCGGATTCTTAACCACTGTGCCACCAGGGAAGCCCAGTCCATGTCATCTTGATTTAACTCTTAATGAATTTTTTATTTTTAGGTTTTAGAATTCTACAATTCAGCTTTCAAAGACTAATCTGTGGCAAAGCCTTGTTTGTTTCCTTAATGGCATTGACCACATTTCTAATTCTTGTGTTTATTTTTGTCTGTTTCCCACAGCAGAATGCAGGTCCCATGAAAATTAAAAATTATTAATTTTTTTGTTCATTGTATCCCCAGTGCCTAGAATAGTGCCAGGCTTGTAGTGGAGACTCAGAATGAATGATGGTTGAATCTAATAGTAACCAAAGCTAGTAGTCCTCTTTGTTATGGTGAAGTCTACATTTTTTCCTTGCACATTTAATAGTTTAACAATAACTCTTTTTATTGGCCCCACATGCAGCTTGTGGGATCTTAGTTCCCCCACTAGGGATTGAACCTGGGCCCCGGCAGTGAAAGCGCTGAGTACTAACCACTGGACTGCCAGGGAATTCCCAACAATAACATTTTATACTTACATTATTTGATTGTATATAGGGATACTCCAGATGCTTGAGAGCAGGGATTCCAGTAATTTATATATAACCTTTACGGTGTAAGTAAAAAAAACCCAAAAAAAACAACTGACCAGAATTTTATACTTTTTTTTTGAGTTGAACAAAATTAGTTTTGTTAAAGTTATTGTTAAATTATTTGCTATTAGTATAACACCTAAAAGTATGTCAAGTGATTATTAAAGACATGTTCATGGAACAGATTTGAAATTAGGTAGACTTTTTTATTTAGCTTTTCAAAAACAAGGTTCTGGGACCTCCCTGGCAGTCCAGTGGTTATGACTCCACGGTTCCACTGCAGTGGGTCCCGGTTCGATCCCTGGTCGGGGAAATAAGATCCTGCATGCTGCATGACACAGCCAAAAACAATAAGGTTCTGTATTCTATAATGAAGATGAAGTGTTTCAGTATATGAAGCCTCATATTGAACTAATGATATCAGTCTTGGTAATCTTCGTGTAAATTCTTACAGTTTTTTAATATTTTTGTAGTATACATGGTTTAATAAAGAAATGTTGAAATACACAGCTTGAACCTGGAGTTTCTTTGAGGAACCTCTTTTGTTACCACCTTTGGCTATTGTCTCGAAATACAGAGGCAATTTTAGGAATGGTTTAGAGTAGAAGGTAATACTTAGAAACAAATGTTATGAGTTACAAATTAGGAAATGTAATTTCAAAAAGAAACACATACCTGGCTCGGTACTACTTATTTTTAAACTTTTTATTACCTTTTTTACATCAGTTCTTTTGAATTATAACGTGCTGTGTTGGGAAAAAGTGTCTTAATGTCAGAGACTAGGAACACTGAACAGTTTAGATTGGCTAGATCAGTGATCTTAAACTTTTTCTTCTCAAGAGCCTCTCAAGATGCTCTTACAAATTGTTGAGGCTTCTAAAGAGCTGTTTATGTGGTTTATATCACTATTTACTGTGTTAAAAGTTAACTGAGAAAATTGTTTAATATTTAATTCATTTAAAAAGAGTAGTGTTAAATCCATTACATGTTGACATAATTTTAGTGAAAGAGAACTATTTTTCAAACAATAATTTAGTGAGGGAGTGGCATTGTTTTACATATTTGCAAATCTCTAATGTCTGATGTATTAAAAGTCATCTGCTTCTCACAGCTGCTTCTGCGTTCAGTCTCTTGTAATATCACACATCACATAGGCTCTGGAAACTCCACTGTACACTCATGAGAGAACAAAAGTGAAAAAAGCCAAATAACATCTTGATATTATGAAAGTGGTTTTGACCCTCAGGAGAGTAGTGGCCCAGCCAAAGGGTCCTGGGGATCCTGGGAGTTGGTGGGCTGCATTTTGAGATCTGCTAGTTTCTAAATGAAATTAAGCCATTTGTATCTTGTAGCTTCATATTGCATTTATATATATTTTTTAACATTTATTTATTATTTTTGGCTGCGTTGGGTTAGTTGCGGTGCTTGGGCTCTTCATTGTGGTGCATGGGCTTAGTTGCCTGTGGAATCTTAGTTCCCCAACCGGGGTTCGAACCCACGTCCCCGGCATTGGAAGGTGGATTCTTAACCACTGGACCATCAGGGAAGTCCCCATATTGCATTTAGAACAGTCAAAAGGAGTTTTCTCCATATCTTGTTTTGAAGTCTTAAAACTAATCGGTACAGCTAGTGATTACGAGCACAGAGTATGGGTTTTATATTTTAGCCCTGCTCACTGACCTTGGGCAGATTATTGACTTCTTTATGCTTTAACTTCCTTATCTATAAAATAAAGATAATAGGACCTATCATATAGCGTTATTGTGAAGATTAAATTAGTTAATAAATGTAAAGCATTTAGAAGAGTGCCTGGCACATGTTTACTGAAAACTGCTACTCTGTCAATTATCAATAGTTTGATAGAGCCTACTCTTAAGAAATATACATTTCATCATGGAAGAAACATGTAATACCTAATACGATATAGTGCAATGAGTGCAGCTGCTTTGAAAAGTAGAGTTAAAAGATACAGAGAAGTGACGGGAGCATGGAGTTTCAGGGAAGGTATCGATACATTATAAATATGACTGACTAAAAGTTTAAGGATCTTCTAGTTGAAATTCTTGAATTAGAGCATTCCAAAGTTGGAGGAGACTTGAAGAAGTCACCCAATCCATTTCTCTTAGGGCTTTAAACTGGATTGCTATTTTTCCCCTCTAACTTTATTTTTAACAGTTAACACAATCACATAGTTCACAAATCAAAATTATGTAAAAAGATATACTTTCAGAAAACTTACTGCTACCCCTGTTCCTGTGACCTCATTCCCCACCCCCTCCTCTATTAGTAATTATATATATATACTATTTTCTTATGTATATTCTGGGATTTCTTTATGCAGACAGAAGCAAATATGAATACAATTTTTATTCTTCCTTACTTATGAGGTATCAGATTTTATTCTGCATCTTGCTTTTTTTCACTTAACAATAATTCCTAGAGTTGTTTTCACATTAGTACTTAGAGCACTTTCCCATTCTGTTGTTTTGTTTCTAAATACAATTTTTTTCATTTGGAATAGTTGTAGATATACAGAAAAATTGCAGAGATAATACGGAATTCCTGTATACTCTACACCAGTTTCCTCTGTAATTAACAGCTCATGTGTACATTTTTCACAACTAATGTACCAATATTGATACATTATTATTAACCAAAGTCCATATTTTATTTCGATTTCTTTAGTTTTTTTCCTAATGTATTTTTTCTGTTCCAGGATCCCATCTAGGATACTACATTTGATTTAGTTGTTAGATCTCCTTAGGCTGTTCTTGTCTGTGACAGTTAAACTGGACCACTCTTTTTGTTTGTTTGTTTTTTGCGATACGCGGGCCTCTCACTGTTGTGTGGCCTCTCCTGTTGCGGAGGCTCCGGACGCGCACGCTCAGCGGCCATGGCTCACGGGCTCAGCCACTCTGCGGCATGTGCGATATTCCCGGACCGGGGCACGAACCCGTGTCCCCTGCTTCGGCAGGCGGGCTCTCAACTGCTGCGCCGCCAGGGAAGCCCTGGACCACTCTTTTTTTTTTTTTTTTTTTTTAATTACCCCCCCCCCAGTTCTGTTACAATTCCATTGCTCTGTTGAACTGTTGCACTGTACTTTGACCATAACTAGTTCAGAGGATTTTTACTTCTGTAAGCACTACTGATATCTTCCCTTTATTCCTTTCCTCCCTTCCTTTCCCCCAATAATGGCAAGTCAGTGACCATATTGTATAACAGAGATGTTCTTTCATTTCCTGAGATTTCCTTGATGGTCTGCTAATTGAAGATACTTCTGGATAAATGATACAGTCTGATAATACAGCCCTAAGTAGTAAGGTTTTGCTCTAGACCCATAGAGCTAGAAGGAGATTTTTAAATGACTCCTACTGTCTGTTTACAGACTGTGGTCATCTCTTCCACAGATCTCAAATACAGAAATGACATAATCTTCCTGGGTAGGCTTAACCATTGGGTTGGCCAAAAAGTTCGTTCAGGTTTTTCCGTAAGATGTTCGTAAAAACATGAACGAACTTTTTGGCCAACCCAATAAAAGAGCTGTATAACTCTTGAGTACCTTAATGCACATGCTGATCATTTCCTCTTTGCTGTACTCGCCTTTGAAGAATCTGCACAGACTGGTACCTGTCGAACACCTATCTTTGTGGGATGAGCAGCTGACTCAATAGAAAACAATTTAGAGGCTCCATTGGATGGATTGAGCTAATTAAATTTTCCTCCTGAGAATGGGGACCTTGAGATTCTGAGTTAATTGGTTGATGAATCCTTGGGCTGAAGGATCATATAGAATTGTGACCAGGTTTTGAACTACACCATAAAAGCCATGTGCAAGTCAGAGGCAACAAAAAAAGCCGAAGAAGCTAGTCTATAGTGAGAAGCTGTAGAGTGGAGCAGATGTATAGAGACCCATGCCGGCCTCTCACTGTTGTGGCCTCTCCCATTGCGGAGCACAGGCTCAGCGGCCATGGCTCATGGGCCCAGCCGCTCTGCGGCATGTGGGATCTTCCTGGACCGGGGCACAAACCCGTGCCCCCTGCATCAGCAGGCAGACTCTCAACCACTGCGCCACCAGGGAAGCCCTGGACCACTCTTAAGTTACTTCATTCTAAGAGATCTCCAGGAGAACATATTTTGTAATTTTTAGTATTAAACTTCCCTGTTCTGAAATTCTCAAATCTATTCCCTTACTATTGTAGTTAAGTTTTTTCTTCTTAGGGAGGCAATATATAGTGATAAAGACAGCTCTAGAGACAGTTACACTTTGGTTCTAATCTTGAACTCCGTGTTTACATTGTGATCTTGGACAGTTTATTTAACCTTTCTAAATTCTTTTCATTTCTGATATGCAGTACTAACCTAGCAGTGTTGTTTTCCCCATTCTCTAAATATAGATATTATACATTTTGGTTAGATCAGTATTTAATCTTCACATTATTGTTATTAGGTAATGGTATTCACAGCTGAGCTGTGTAGTATACTGATTTATTGTACTATATTCCATATTTATTTTTGTTTTCCTTTGTGTCACTATTTGACTTGCTTTTTTCTTAATTATCCCCAAACTTTTTACTAGTAGTGTAGATCTCAGTTATTTGCATCAGGTTTGCCTGGGACATCTCTCCCAGAACCTTCTGACCTCTGCTAATTTATACTATTGTATAATAGTTACCCTCCAGAATTGATGTACAACTGTCAATGTGTGATCTCCTTTACTTTCATTTTGAGGGTTTCCTTCTCTCTTGTGTTGGGATGGATCCCTTGTTTCTCAGATTACTTTTTTCTTCTTTGTTTTACTCATTACGTTGAATGTATCCACCAGTAGGTAGCTTCCTAATAAAGGGAACATGGGAGGAAGTTGTTTGAGACCTTGTATGTCTGAAAATGTGTTTGTACAACCTTTACACTGAAGTTTGGTGGAGTTTAGAAATTTGGGTTGGATATATTCTTCCTTCAGAAATTTGAAGACAAATATATTGCCTTGTAGAGTCTAGTATTGCCATTATGACTCTTGGTATTTTGATCTTTCGTAATGATGTGTTTATTTTCATTTTATGTGCTGAGTAATAGGTATAAATATTTTCAAACTGGAAACTTAAGTTGTTTATTTTCAGGAAATTCTCTTGACTTAACTAGTATGATGTTCACCTCTCCATTTTCAGTTCTCTCTGGAATTCTTATTAGACCTCCTGGATTGATCCTCTAGTTGTATCTTATCTTGCCCCTTTTTCATTTATTTGTTTCTGTTTTAATTCTTAAAAAATTTTCTCAACTTTCTTTTACCCTATTACATTTTATTTCTGCTATCGTTTTAATTTCAAATAACTCTTTGTTTTCTGATTGTTTCTGTCTATAACATCTTTTTGATTCTAGTATCTTGTCGTTAAAATTTTTTTAATTGAAGTATAGTTGATTTTCAACATTGTGTTAATTTCTGCTTTATCTCTTGTCATTTTGAGGATGTTAAAGATATATGGCTTTCTTTTCAATACACAGTTTTTTGTAAATTGCTTTTCACTTATGTTTATTCTAGTTTCTCTATTTCTTGTTTGATGTGGTCCTCAAAGAACTAGTATTCTTGACTGTCTCCTTTTGTTTAAGAGTTGTGCACTAAAAATTTGATTTTAAGCTCTTTTGTGGGTTTATTGGGCTTCTCTGTAGGACAATCTAGCTGAGTTCTTTTTGGGGGAAAAAGTCTCTGATGTTAGCTCTTTTGAGTATTTTTGCCAGTCACATTTCTTTTTTTAAAATTAATTAATTAATTTTAATTTTTGGCTGCTTTGGGTCTTCATTGCTGCACGAAGTTTTCTCTAGTTGTGGGGAGTGGGGGCTACTCTTTGTTGCGTTGCGCGGGTTTCTCATTGCAGTGGCTTCTCGTTGCAGAGCACGGGCTCTAGGCGCGTGGGCTTCAGTAGTTGTAGCACGCAGGCTTCAGTAGTTGTAGCTTGCAGGCTCTAGAGCTCAGGCTCAGGAGTTGTGGCGCAGGGGCTTAGTTGCTCTGCGGCATGTAGGATCTTCCCAGACCAGGGCTTGAACCCATGTCCCCTGCATTGGCAAGCGGATTCTTAACCACTGCACCACCAGGGAAGTCCCGCCAGTCACATTTCTTAAAGCAGAGTTGTCCAGTGTCCTGCTGGAGAGGATAATATTGGTTGCCAGCTTTCTTGGAGCTGAATGGAGACAGGGTTTGAAGATAACGTTAGAGTATATGAATTTAATTTACTTTGTTGTTTTTTTTTTCTGCGGTACGCGGGCCTCTCACCATTGCGGCCTCTCCCGCTGCGGAGCACAGGCTCAGCGGCCGTGGCTCATGGGCCCAGGCGGTCCGCGGCATGTGGGATCCTCCCGGACCGGGGCACGAACCTGTGTCCCCTGCATCAGCAGGCGGACTTTCAACCACTGCACCACCAGGGAAGCCCTACTTTGTTTTTAATACAGTTTGTACTTCAGCCTTCGCTTGAATCTTGTATTCACCAGTCCCGAAACACTCTATTTTCCTTTCTCATAGCATAATCTATAATCTTCTGATGAAGTGGGAGAGGAACCTAGCTGTTTGGAATAGAGGAGGGGATGTGAGGGTGTCAGTCTCCCTTTTAAACAGATTTTCATCCATTCCTTTCATTTTTAGCACCATCTTTACCCTTATTTCTAGATGTACTTGGTGCCTACATTGCTGGGGTTCTCTGGCACAAATCAGATTGTTTCTCAGCTTTCCCCATTGTCAGTTTAAAATTGATCTTTATAGAATCTATTAGGTCAGGTACCACTTTGCATTTGCTTTCTAGCTTCTAACTGATTTTCTGAGAATCAACACATTTCAACATTTAGAATTGCTTAGGGTTTTCAGTTTCTGTTCTTTATTTTTCTCTTTTTTTAAAATAAATTTATTTATTTTTGTCTGCACTGGGTCTCCGTTGCTGCATGAGGGCGTTCTCTAGTTGCGGTGAGCGGGGCTACTCATCGTTGTGGTGCGCGTGCTTCTCATTGCAGTGGCTTCTTTTGTTGCAAAGCACGGGCTCTAGGTGTGTGGGCTTCAGTAGTTGTAGCACGTGGGCTCAGTAGTTGTGGCTTGCGGGCTCTAGAACACAGGCTTAGTAGTTGTGCACGGGCTGAGTTGCTCCACAGCACGTGGGATCTTCCCAGACCAGGGCTCGAACCCGTGTCCCCTGCATTGGCAGGCGGATTCTTAACCACTGCACCACCAGGGAAGTCCCTCCTCTTCTTTTTTAAAAGTACATTTTATAAAATTAAAACCAACTCATTTATATCCATGTTTATAGCAGCATTATTCACAGTAGCCAAAAGGTAGAAGCAATCCAAGTGTTCATCCATGGATGAATGGGTAGACAAAACATGGTTCTGTGTATACATACAGTGAAAACTTACTCAGCCTTAAAAAGGAAGAAAATTCTGATACATGCTTTAACATGGATGAACCTTGGACGTTATGCTAAGTGAAATAAGCCAATCACAAAAGGACAAATACTGTATGATTTTTTAAATTAACTGATAATAAGCATTACTGTTATCTCAACCTGCCATTGTGAGATTGCATAAAACCTTGCCCAGACACCCCGCATAGACTTCTTTTTGAGATGAAGTCCAAGCTCTTCTGCCCTAGTTAGACCCTTTCAGAGTCTGGATTCTACCTTCCTATCTCTAACCTTATTGCTAGAACTCATCTTTACCTATTACTGTTAGACAGGTTTTTGGTTTTTTTTTTAAGTTAAAAAAAAATTATCATTAAGGTGTTACGTGCTGTACAGAACACACATCTTTGCATTTTAAGTTTTCTGTTCTAAGAATCATAGAATCTTACAGGTCATTTATCTATTTAACAGATGTCCACTGTGTGCCAAGCATAGAGCTAGGTCCCCGGGGATGTAGTTTTTAACAGATCAGGTATAATCTCTATTCTTTTCTTGTTTATGGTCTAGCAGCGAGCAGTAAAGTAGATTTAAATCTTTATATTTGTACCTTCCAACCTCTGTTCTTGGACCTCCCCTCCAATCCATCCTCCTCATTGATATCAGAGTGAATTTTATAAAAATGTAAATCAGAGTGACTTACTAAAAACAAAAACATTTTGACTGTGTTTAATGCCACAGAATAGTACGCTTAAAAATGGTTAAAATGGTAAATCTTATAGTATAGTTTATCACAATAAAATTTTAAAAAAATTGTAAAAACAAAAAAACCCACCTTTGTAGTTTTGGGGTTTTTTTTAGCTTTTGTTTAAATCACTGTTAGAATAAAATCTTTCCAAATGATCTACATTGCTCACACTGAATTTCTTGGCTCCTCCCCATCCGTCTATTCTTGAGCATATCTCCCACCATCTCTCTCTGTTTCAGCCAGACTGACCTTTTTTTTTTTTTTTTTGCTGTACGCGGGCCTCTCACTGTTGTGGCCTCTCCCGCTGCGGAGCACAGGCTCCGGACACACAGGCTCAGCGGCCATGGCTCTCGGGCTTAGCCACTCCGCGGCATGTGGGATCTTCCCGGACCGGGGCACGAACCCGTGTCCCCTGCATCGGCAGGCAGACTCTGAACCACTGCGCACCAGGCAAGCCCCATTTTGACCTTTTTAAAGTTATAACTCTTAACCAATCTCCATCTTGTTACATATTCCCTCTTCCCCTTTGTCAGATTAACTCCAGCTTATCCTTTAGCTTCAAGAAACTTCTTCAAGCCTTTGCTGACTTCCTCAGAGTAGTTTAGTTTCCCATTCTTTATAGACTGTCAACACTGTCCTTCTCCTTGCTGCCTTTAATACAATTGTAATTATTTGTCTGTTAAAATTTCTGTTTTCCATTTGTTCTGTAAGTTCCACAGAGGTAGCGTTCATGAATTTATTGTTCATTGCTGTATTCTAAGCACCATTGCATAGTGCTAGGTATATAGCAGGAGCTCATTAAATATTTTCAAATAAGTGAATGATTTATGATTTTTACCATACTTAGTTTCAGAAAGGCTTTGAGGTAGCTTGCTACGTCAAAAATACACATAAAAGAGGATAATTAAAAGAAAAACAGAATAAGACAAAAAAACCTAACGTAGGAGAAAGGTTTGATATGCCAAGTATCTGGTATGAATCTGAAGAGTCAGTGGCTCAAGATGAGGAAAATGATAACTCGGAAAAGGCTATTGGATTTATCAAGAACTAATTGCTGATTTTTAAAAAGTGGTCTCAGTAGAGTTTTGGAGAGTCAAGAAGTCAGTCGTTGTAAATGGCATATTTGAAGAGTGAGTTTGTGATTTAACCAAATATGTTTCTGGGTTCTTAAAGTATTATTTAACCCCTTTATTATGGGAAAATTTAAACATATAAAAAGGTACAGAGAATAGTGTCATGAACCCCCATAAACTCGTACTCAGCTTCAACAGTTATCCCCCCCGCCCCCACATACCAGAGTGAGTTGAAGAAAATCCCGTATATCCTATCATCGAAAATATTTTGGTATGATTGCTAAAAGATGAGAACTCTCTTATTGGTATATTCTTGACATTCATGGATATAGTTGCCCACAGAGGCCTTTATTTTTGGGATACTTTGCATTGCATGGTTTGAGACTTAACATTTTAGGATCTCTAAATCTTTGCTATCAAATTGAACTTTCTGTGATGGAGGAACTGTCCCATATTTGTGCTGTTTAACATGGTGGTGGCTACAGTGACTGAGAACTGATTTCAAAATTGTATTTCACTTTAATTTCAGTAGTCTCATGTGGCTAATTAACCCTTTATCTGGCTTTAACCATCCTCTTAAAACTGAAGAATATCCCTTTCAGAAATCTGTGCATGTGTACTTTAAATTATCTACATAATCAAGGTGAGTTAAGTTGATTATAATAGGCAAATAGAGAATGTGATGACTCATGAATTTAGACAGATTTTAGGCCACCTCTGGACTAAAGATATTTTGATCTGTAGTACTTAAGGCTGCATAAAATCCATTCTTAGATCTTTTAAATCTCTGTCCTTGGTGTCTAGCATAATGTCCTTTATACAGGCAACCATAAAATATTGAATCTGTCCAGTTGTTAGGAATCTGAGTAAACAGGTCTTTGTTCTTTAAGCAGGTGACAGACGCACCAACATATTGACATTAAGTAAATAGGACAAAACTAGATGGCTATTGAAGTTACTAATTTGCAAACCTTTTATGTTTGTTTATCAAGTTGTTTAATATGGAATGTTTCTTTCCTTTGGCCTGTGAAACTTGTATAGTTAATGTGATATGGGGGAAAAGTCATGGGGCAGGAGTTAAGGATACTGAACTGTGGTCTTTGCTCTGCCACCTTATACATTATGAGCTCTTAAAGCGTTCATTTTAACCTCTCTAGGTAAAATGAGAAGAATCTACCCATATAATATGGCCTGCATAGATGGTCCTCTGTAGGCTCCACCCAGGGACTTACTGTCAGCACCCTCTCATATATTCCTACCTATTTAATGCTCTCAGAGCTTTCAGAAATTGAAAGTAGTTCCTCTTCACAGAAAGACTGAGTACGTTTAGTTTTATTTTTTTATTTATTTAAAATTTTATTTATTTATTTTTGGCTGTGTTGGGTCTTCATCGCTGCTCATGGGCTTTCTCTAGTTGCAGCGAGCGGGGGCTGCTCTTCATTGCGGTGTGTGGCCTTCTCATTGTGGTGGCTTCTCTTGTTGCAGAGCACGGGCTCTATGCACGTGGGCTTCAGTAGTTGTGGCACGAGCGCTCAGTAGTTGTGGCTCATGGGCTCTAGAGCACAGGCTCCGTAGTTGTGGCACACAGGCTTAGTTAGTTGCTCCGAGGCATGTGGGATCTTCCCGGACCAGGGATCAAACCCGTGTCCCCTGCATTGGCAGGTGGATTCTTAACCACTGCACCACCAGAGAAGCCCCCCCTTTTAAAAAAAAATGTATTTATTTTATTTATTTATTTTTGGCTGCATTGGGACATTTAGTTTTAAATAAATCATTCCTTTTGTTCTTTCAGAATTCTTTAATTGAACTTTCCTCTCCAAATGTACATTTGTTTTCAAAATCTCTGATACTGCAATAATTAGTCTTCTATGTAAAAACAATCTAAATAGTTATTTCAACCTCAGTCTGACTGATATTATTCTAAATACTGTGATGATTTATTTTTATTTTTCAGAATTTTTTCATTTGTGCCTGGTTATGGCTTGAAGTGTGTTCTTCCCAAATTCGTATGTTGAAGTTTAACCTCTAGTACCTCAGATGCAACTGGTTAAGATGAGGTCCTCCTGGGGTAGGATGGGCCGCTATACAGTATGACTCGTGTCCTTATAAAAAGGGGAAATTTGGACACAGATATACACAGAGAGAATGCCATCTGAAGGTGAAGGCAGAGATCAGGGTGATGCTTCTGTACATCAAGGGATCCCAAGGACTGCCAGCAAACCACCAGAAGCTAGGGAAGAGGCTTGGAACAGATTCTTTTCACAGCCCTCAGAAGGAACTAACTCTGCCAACACCTTGATTTTGGATTTGTAGCCTCCAGAACTGTGAGACAATAAATTTCTGTTGTTTAAAACCAGTTTGTGGTACTTTGTTATAGCAGCTCTAGCAAACTAATACAGTGCTTAATATCGCTTTGCAACCAAATATAGAAATATAGCACCTCCTGACAGCTGTAATGGTTAATGTGTATTTCCTGTCAAACTATCAACACTAAATATCAATTGACATTTGATTACTTACTACAGATCAGACCCTGTTGTAAGTACTTTACAGTCTTAGCTGGTTTAACCCTTAAAACCAACTCCGTGAGATCTTTGGAGAAGTGGTTGATTTCAGGGCTGGGGCAGGGAAAATACAAAATAAGCTGGAGAGTATTCTGGTGCCAGAAAATAAGGAAGTGTTTATGAAAGGATGGGGACATGTTGAAAGGGCGTAGGAGCCAATGTGAAAGAGCGCCCAATAGGGAAAGTTGGAAATTTTTGAGGAACAAAATAAATAATGGTGATATTGGATTATAACCCACATAATTAAGATATTTATGAATACTTATTTAAATAAATAAATAGATAAGAAAGGACCGCCCTTATAGTAAGTAGAATGAGGGAAATAGAAAATCACCATTGGAATACCACAGTGCTAATTGCTACAGGCGAGATCCATTTGATGAATGCTAAAATTAGAGGGCAAAATTTTGCAAAGACACAGGATATTTGAATAATCTCAAAGTATATTCCTCAAGATATTTATTATTTACAAGGGGAAGAACAGTAACTTATGGTAGAGAAACTCTGTGGAGATTGCCATAATCGAGTGATCAAGGTTAACATCACTAGGAATAAGACATTAATATGACATCATGTATTTCTTTTATGATGCACTGAGAAAGGGACATCAGTTCTGTGGTGGTCTTGTCAAAAATGTATGACCTCATTCTATGACCTCATTCTATGGGCTTCCCTGGTGGCGCAGTGGTTGGGAGTCTGCCTGCCAATGCAGGGGACACGGGTTCGAGCCCTAGTCTGGGAAGATCCCACATGCCGTGGAGCAACTAAGCCCGTGAGCCATAACTACTGAGCCTGTGCTCCGCAACGGGAGAGGCCGTGACAGTGAGAGGCCCGCACACCGCGATGAAGAGTGGCCCCCGCTAGCCGCAACTGGAGAAAGCCCTCGCACAGAAACGAAGACCCAACACAGTCAAAAATAAATAAATAAATAAATAATAAAATAAATAAATAATCTGGTTTAAAAAAAACAAAAACTTTAAAAAAAGAATGTATGACCTCATTCTAATGAGAAAACATTAGACAAATCTAAATTGAGGGGCATTACACAAAATAACTGACCAGTTTTCTTTACAAGTGTCAAGGTCATTAAAACAGGAAATGTCACCGATGAGAGGAGACTAAGGAGGTTTGTAACTTTTCTGTAAAATAAAAAGTTGACATAGAAAACAAACTTATGGTTACCAAGGGGGAAAGGTGGGGAGGGATCATTTAGGAGTTTGGGAATAGCAGGTACAAACTACTATATATAAAATAGATAAACAACAAGGTCCTACAGTATAGCACAGGGAATATATTCAATATCTTGTAATAAGCTATAATGGAAAAGAATATAACAACAACAACAACAAAATACATATATATATATATATATATATATATATATATAGTCACTTTGCTGTATACCAGAAACTAACAACATTGAAATCAAATATATTTCAATGAAAAAAAGTTGAAATATTCCTATAAGATAGGTACTACTGTTATTCTTATTTTACCATGAGGAAATTCAGGCACAGATAGGTTAAATAACTTGTCTTAGTAGTATATACAGTTAGTAACTGGCCAAACTTGGGTTTCAGCTCAACAGCCTGGCTCTAGAGCTCCACTACTAAGACACTAAACTATACAACCTTTCCTTGATAAATTTTGAATAGGTAGAAGGTGTGCAGAAAGTACAGGATACTTTGGTGTTCCCAAAACCATAAGAGTGAAAAAACTGTAATCATCTCTGGAAAGTTGAGCTACATGAACTAAATGTTAGATTAAGATTAAGTGTTTCTCAGGTATTTTGCTGTATTGGACTTTCGTAATTTATATGACAAAATTCTTAATACATGTAACTTACAGTTAAGTAGAGAGTAAGATAAACAAATTAGTTTTTAAATTCAGTGGCTTTGAGGACTTCCCTGGTGGCGCAGTGGTTAAGAATCCACCTGCCAATGCAGAGGCACGGGTTCGATCCCTGGTCCAGGAAGATCCCACATGCCGTGGAGCAACTAAGCCTGTGTGCCACAACTACTGAGCCTGCGCTCTAGAGCCCGTGAGCCACAACTTCTGAGCCCATGTGCCACAACTACAGAAGCCCACGCTCCTAGAGCCCGTGCTCTGCAACAAGAGAAGCCACCGCAATGAGAAACCCGCACACCACAGCGAAGAGTAGCCCCTGCTTGCCACAAGTAGAGAAAAGCTGTGTGCAGCAACAAAGACCCTACGCAGCCAAAAATAAATTAATTAATTACAAAAAAGAAAGTTTAAAAATTCAATGGCTTTGATAAAATTTGCTTTGTTGATGATTGTGTTACTGGCTGACACTGAATAAGAAGTAATAAGAATCACTTCACATGTTGCTTATACACAAGGAAAATCATAGGTTTGTTTAATCATGGAATTAAAATGTGACATTCAAATGAGAATTGTCCAGTCACATCAAGAAGGCAAGAGTACAACTGAAAAAAGTCTTTGGATTTGTAATATCTTACAGAAAAGATAATAGCTTGTTAATTTGCAATTCTAAGATCTGAACAATAAGAGAGGCTTAAGCTGAAACATAGTGAATTTTTTTTAACATCTTTATTGGAGTATAATTGCTTTACAATGGTGTGTTAGTTTCTGCTGTATAACAAAGTAAATCAGCTATACGTATACATATATCCCCATATCTCCTCCCTCTTGCATCTCCCTCCTACCCTCCCTATCCCACCCCTCTAGATGGACATAAAGCACTGAGCTGATCTCCCTGTGCTATGAAACACAGTGAATTTAAGTCATATATATGGAAGAATTTCCTGACTGAAAAGGTTGTAGAAATATTGAGTGGGTTATGAAATCACCTGGAGATATTTCCTTTTTTAAACAGAGAAGTGATTTCTTGGAAGAGCTAGGCGTACTCAGAACCAGGAGTATACCTACAATAGTTAATAGATTTCTATTTTGTGTTGTATAGAACCATATTTGTTGATAATTAAATATTCTTGTTAGTTTTAGTTGGTCTTCCTTGCCTCAATATATACTTCCTTTTATCAGAACTTCTTGATGACTGACTGAATAAATTTATATAATACAGAATAAATTATATGGCATGGGTTGGGAGTGGGATAGGAAGAAAAGTATTAGAACATAATGCTGTATGAAGTTTTGTGTGTATGGTGGCACAGGAGTATTAAGTACAAATGTTAAAATATTGTTGGAAGGGCTTCCCTGGTGGCGCAGTTGTTGAGAGTCCGCCTGCCGATGCAGGGGACACGGGTTCGTGCCCCGGTCCGGGAAGATCCCACATGCCGCGGAGCGGCTGGGCCCGTGAGCCATGGCCGCTGAGCCTGCGCGTCCGGAGCCTGTGCTCCGCAACGGGAGAGGCCACAACAGTGAGAGGCCCGCGTACTGCAAAAAAAAAAAAAAAAAATATTGTTGGAAGAAAAATGAATAGCCACAGTGTTCAGGATAAGATTAGTTAGGCTTTGATTGAAGTGGTCATTTAAATTGCCTTTATATAGGAGGATATAAAGAATGTACTATTAGGGATTTTGAAAACTATTTTGGAGAAATAAGCTTAGCTGAAGAGATTTGAATGAATACAGAAGAAATGCAAATACAGAAGGAATGCTGTTTTAAAATTAGATATGTCTAATCTTTCTATGAAAAGGAGCTATTTTAATTTCTGGGAACTAAATAGCTTCCAGAAGCTATTGATCATAAATGGGTAGTAATATATGAAAGGGTGCTAAAATATGTCTTTGGGCAATGTAAAAGAGCCACCTAAGTGGACTATACTCTTTCTCTGGAGTTTTGGGTTACCCTCAATACAAGGAAGCTACAACAACTTGAATGCTGACCAGATGAGCGAGACATTGAGATCCTGCTATTTGGAGTGGAGATTCTGTCTTTTTTTTTTTTTTTTTTTTTTTTTTGGGTAGG
>NW_006773138.1:1142225-1145171 GCF_000442215.2 Lipotes vexillifer | reverse complement strand
TTTTTTTTTTTTTTTTAATTCATGCATGCATGTATGCTGTGGGTCTTAGTTGCGGCCCGCGGGATCTTTTTTTTTTAGTTGTGGCATGTGGACTTTGCGGCATGCATGCAGGATCTAGTTCCCCAACCAGGGATCGAACCCCGGCCCCCTGCATTGGGAGTGCAAAGTCTTACTGGACCACCAGGGAAGTCCCTGGAGATTCTGTCTTTAAGACAATACAAAAACTACCTTGAACTAAAATATTAAAGAATTTATCCTCTATACCTAAATATTATATAGTTGTATTGTAAGGTATATGTATTGCCAGTTTTAAACCCCATGAGAGCAAAGACTTTATTTATTGTAATTTTTTTAAAAATTGGTATGTTGGAAAATGTGTTTTACTAGAGTTGAAGGGAGGGTATTTTCGAGCTTTGTTTTTCTTTCTTGGGTTTTTAGTTTTGATTACCTCATTATTATTGAGAAATGTTTTTCCAAAGTCAAAACTTATTTGCTTAAATTTTGCTGTAGAAAAGTTAAGGTGCATATTAAAGAAACTACACTCACAGTTTAGAGAAAGACTTTTAATTGGTAACATAGGCACTATGATAGTCTTAAACTGTTGCTTCATGCTCCTTCAAAGCATGTGTCCTTTATTCTCCATAAAGAAAAACAAAAGGTGTATTTTTTTTTGAACAGACCAACCTATGATTGCTTGCTTTTTTCACTCTTAATGACAATTTTTAATGAACAGAAAGTGTTAGTTTTAATGTAGATAGATGTATCAATCTATAAAAATCTGTTTTTTATGTCCCATTTTAAGAAGCTTTTCCATAGCCTGAGTAATGAAGGTAGTCTCCCCTATTATATTGTAGAAATTTTGTTTTGTTTTGTTTTGCTTTGTCATTCACGTTTAGGTTTATAATCCAACTGAAATTTATCTTTATGTGTACTATGAAATAGATGTCAGGTTTAATATTTCTCAGTATTGATATGTAATTATCCAAGCATGTATTTAAAAACATTTCTTGGGCTTCCCTGGTGGCGCAGTGGTTGAGAGTCCGCCTGCCGATGCAGGGGGCACGGGTTCGTGCCCCGATCCGGGAGGATCCCATATGCCGCGGAGCGGCTGGGCCCGTGAGCCATGGCCGCTGAGCCTGCGCGTCTGGAGCCTGTGCTCCGCAACGGGAGAGGCCACAACAGTGAGTGGCCCGCGTACCGCAAAAAAAAAAAAAAAGTATTCCATATTCTTTATTAATTGGGAAGTTATACAATTTTCTTTTTCTTTTTGTGATTAGCCCAGAAGTTGTGGCATGCAGCCATGACTTACAAAAGTTTACAGGTAATTGATTCGTTTACCCTTCTGGGCAGTGCAGGGACCTTGGCAGTCTAATTCTACTTACCATTCTTACTTCTGACTTGACTTACTATGTGTACGTTAAGTTGTGTGTGTGTGTGTGTGTGTGTGTGTGTGTGTAAAACCCCATAAGATGTTATTATTTCAGTGATTATTTAGATTTTTTTTACAAGGAAAACTTTTTATTGAAGTGTAACATATAGAAAAGCATACGAATCTTAGGTGTACAACTTGAATGAGAAAAATTGCTAGTTATATTGACCTGAATATTCCCATCCTTACAAAATTATTTCTTACATTAATTAATAAATTTGGCCTTCTGGTTCTAAAACCTCAGTTCACTGAGTTTTATCATAAGTGTGCCCCTGTGAGCTATATCTACTTTCATTTTTCCAAGAATGCAGACTCTGGACAACCTCAGTGAATACTGTCTACTTGATAGTTTCTTTCATTGATTATTTCATTTAGTGCTAGGCAGGGACCAACATTGAGTGTAGCCATGAACAAGATAGATGAGGTTCCTATTCTACAGCTTATCGTTTGTAAGTTGGGAGAGGTAAATGGACAAACAAGATAATATGAGTTAAGTTCCTTATATTGCCATTTTTTTCTTATTTTTCCCTGTAAGAAGTGGATCATGCTTTTCTACACTTAAACTTAAAAAGTTTTTGAGTAAAGTTAATGCTGGAAAAGCTAGTCTTATGCTGGTACTTATTTTGAACTTCGCACTGAACTGTTCTTTGAGGGTACAGATTATTTCCAAGTCATCTTTTTAAAAACATTTTTTTTATTGAAGTATAGTTGATTTGTGTTAGTTTCTGGTGTATAGCAAAGTGATTCAGTTATATATATGTATGCATGTATGTATGTATATATATTCTTTTCCATATGGTTTATTACAGGATATTGAATATAGTTCCCTGTGCTATACAATAGGACCTACTTACTTATTTATTTACGGTTGCATTGGGTGTTCGTTGCTGCACGCGGGCTTTCTCTAGTTGGGGTGAGCGGAGGCTGCTCTTTCTTGCGGTGTGTGGGCTTCGCATTGAGGTGGCTTCTCTTGTTGTGGAGCAGGGGCTTTAGGTGTGCACGCTTGAGTAGTTGTGGTTGCAGGCTCAGTAGTTGTGGCTTGTGGGCTGTAGAACACAGGCTCAGTATTTGTGGCGCACGGGCTTAGTTGCTTTGCAGCATGTAGGATCTTCCTGGACCAGGGATCGAACCCATGTCCCCTGCATTGGTAGGTGGATTCTTAACCACTGCACCACCAGGGAAGTCCCTAGGACCTTTTTGTTTATTTTATATATAGTAATTTGTATCTGCTAATCCCAAACTCCTAATTTATCCCTCCCCCAGCCCCCTTTCCCCTTTGATAACCATAAGCTTGTCTTCTAAGTCTGTGAGTCTGTTTCTGTTTTGTAAATAAGTTCATTTGTATCATATTTTAGATTCTACATATAAGTGATATCATTTGGTATTTGTCTTTCTCTTTCTGACTTACTTCACTTACTTAGTATGATAGGTCCATCCATGTTGCTGTAAATGGCATTATTTCATTCTTTTTGATGACTGAGTAGTATTCCATTGTGTATATATACCACATCTTCTTT
>NW_006773138.1:1139152-1142006 GCF_000442215.2 Lipotes vexillifer | reverse complement strand
ACCCTCAAGCACTGCGCCACCAGGGAAGCCCACCACATCTTCTTTATCCATTCATCTGTCAATGGACATTTAGGTTGCTTCCATGTCTTGGCTAGTGCTGCACTGAACATTGGGATGCATGTATCTTTTTTAATTAGTCCAACTCGTCATTTTATCCTTAAGATACATTCATAGATGAATGTTAACTTTTTGTAGGAATAAAATAAAAGCCCTGCTGCTATCTAAAATACTTCTAGAAATACAGTCTTAGGCTGAAAGTAATTTATCTTATTTATTTATTTTTTGTCACCCTGCATGGCTTGCGGGAATCTCAGTTCCCTGAACAGGGATTGAACCTGGGCCATGGCAGCGAAAGCCTGGAATCCTAACCACTAGCCCACCAGGGAGCTTGGCTGAAAGTAGTTTTGAGAGGTAATTTAGTTTTTCTCTCCTCCAGGCAGAACCACACCTGATACTGAATTCATAAGTTCATAATGTAACCAGGAAAGAAAAGTTCTGCAAAACTGGTTTACATGAGCAAAATCTCAGAGGCTCCAAGGAACCTGTTATGCTTGAAGAATAACCAATAGCTTTCCATCGTTGTCAGATGGTATTTGTGTTTGGCAAGGTTAGGAGATAAGACTAGAAAGGCTCAGCTCAAGTTTGAATGCCTGCTAAGGATCTTTAGCTTATGGAGACTGGGGAGCCTTGGAATGTTTATAAATTGTTGAAACATACCTCTGGCAGTATAGAGGATGGACACTTTGTTTGCACAGTGCTTTATTCTCTTGTTCACCCTCTTTCAGTGGTTGTAAACTACTTTGCATTCAAGGCCTTACTTACATTTGTTTTTCATTCTCATCCTCTAACCTCCTTGTTTCCTAGCACTTGGAAGTTTTGGAATGAAGTGAGAAATAGTAGCCATCCAAGCATTAATATATTTGTTTATGTTTTATTAATCTTTGATAAGAGTAGCCAGTGGGTCATTACCTTTATGTGAATATCTTTTCTGTCTTCACGTTTTGTGTAGTCAAATATTTTTTGTTTTTACTTTGGATGTCTCCATTTCATCATCCTGGAAACTCATATCATATAGGTCTAATGCCTTTAACATAAGTATTATTATAAAGAAATAAAGCATATTTATTAAAAAAGCAACTTTTGAGCCATAGATGTGAAATTTACTTACTCAGCAAATATTTTATACAACCAAATTCATTCTCCCCATTTTTGAATGTAATTGTACGAGTGTAGTTGTAGTTCTCTTCTTTTTTTTTTATCATCTTTATTGGAGTATGATTGCTTTACAATGATGTGTTTCTGCTTTATAACAAAGTGAATCAGCTCTACATGTACATATATCCCCATATCTTCTTCGTCTTGCATCTCCCTCCCATCCTCCCTTTCCCACTCCTCTAGGTAGTCACAAAGCACCGGGCTGATCTCCTGTGCTATGTGGCTGCTTCCCACTAGCTATCTGTTTTACATTTGGTAGTGTATATATGTCCATGTCACTCTCACTTCATCCCAGTTTACCCTTCCCCCTCCGTGTGTCATCAGGTCCATTCTCTACGTCTGCTTCTTTATTTCTGTCCTACCCCTAGGTTCCTCAGAACCTTTTTTTTTTTTTTTTAGATTCCATATATATGTGTTAGCATACGGTATTTGTTTTTTCTCTTTCTGACTTACTTCACTCTGTATGACAGACTCTAGGTCCATCCACCTCACTACAAATAACTCAATCTCATTTCTTTTTATGGCTGAGTAATATTCCATTTCTTCCTTTTTTTTAAGCTTTAGGAAAAATGAAATCTTTATTCAATTTAGGTCTTTAGAGAAAGGCTACTAGCTCTATGGAACTTCAGTGTTGTTGACTAGGTTTGCTGCATTGGAGTAGTGTTAGCTTGGTTTAATTGATTTTCTGTTTTGCTGTAGAATTGTATCACCTAGATGAGACATCTTGGCTGTGATATTGCAGTGAGTTTTGCTTGCAGCTGAGCTTTTTTGCTGTGGTCCCTAGGTACCTTTTTCAGGTGTCTTCATTACCATGATGGACTACAGATAGTGTTGTTTTTGTGTGTTTGCTTGTTGTATTTTTATGCTTAACTCCTAACTAAAATCATAGCATCTGATTTAAGGTACTGTTACTATCATAGCACATTAATCTTTTATAATGGCTTATTTTTGTGGGGAAAAATTAGAATATATAAATATCTTGTTGTCTGTTTCAGTATTATCTGACCAATATAACTGACCAGATTATGAAGCAGTTCATAAATGTTCATTTATATAGGTTGTAGAATAATTGAGACTTCTCCTTTTATGCAAACATTAGTCTTATAGTCTTTGAATCCTAAGTATTCTTGAAGAGTATATTATGTGAGGAATTACTTTACCACTTACAGAAGTTATCTCTTAAATTAGTATACCTTTGTCTTCTAGAAGCCCAATAATTAGTTCCTCTAATCTTTAATAATCAGCCCCTTTTTTAGTTACCTTTGGTGCTCCAGTATTAAAATTATTATACATGGTAAAATTTACCATTTTAACTTATTTCTATGTACAGTTCAGTGGCATTAAGTATTTCACATTGTACAATAATCACCACAATGGATTTTATTTATCTATCTGTCTATCTATTTATTTATTTATGACTGTGTTGGGTCTTCGTTGATGTGCGCGGGCTTTCTCTACTTGTGGCGAGTGGGGGTTACTCTTCATTGTGGTGCGCAGGCTTCTCATTGCAGTGGCTTCTGTTGTTGTGGAGCACGGGCTCTAGGCGTCCCTTTCATTGGCAGGAAGATTCGTAACCACTGAGTCACCAGGGAAATCCACTATAGATTTTTTTTTTTTTTTTTTTTTTTGCGGTACGCGG
>NW_006773138.1:1123576-1138820 GCF_000442215.2 Lipotes vexillifer | reverse complement strand
AGCACAGGCTCCGGATGCGCAGGCCCAGCGGCCATGGCTCACGGGCCCAGCCGCTCCGCGGCACATGGGATCCTCCCGGACCGGGGCACAAACCCGTGTCCCCTGCATCGGCAGGCGGACTCTCAACCACTGCGCCACCAGGGAAGCCCCACTATAGATTTTTAATAACAGCTTTATTGAGATGAAATCATACATCACACAGCCCTTTTTTCCATGGAATCTGAGGGAGCTCTCGCAGATTTTGATTTCCCACTCTAGAACTCGTATCTAGATCACCATGGTGACTGAACAGAGGTTGATGAGAGCTATTAGAGTTTTTTAATTTGTGGACCAGAAGTGATGAAACTCCAGTCGGATGTTGCCATGCCGATTCCAAAAGACGATCAGGTTCTAATCAAAGTCCAAGCGTGTAGTGTAAACCCAGTGGACACACAAACTCACTCTGGTACCTACAGTAGAAAACCACTTCCACCTTATACTCCTGGATTAGATGTGGCTGGGATAACGGAAGCTGTTGGAGAATGTGTATCTGCTTTCAAGAAAGGTGACAGAGTTTTCACTACCAGCACAATCTCTGGGGGCTACGCAGAGTATGCTCTGGCAGCCAATTACCCTACTTACACACTGCCGGAAAAACTGGACTTTAAACAAGGAGCTGCCATCAGTATCCCGTATTTTGCTGCTTATTGAGCTCTGCTCCACAGTGCCTGTGTGAAAGCTGGAGAAAGTGTTCTGGTTCATGGAGCTAGTGGAGGAGTTGGGATAGCAGCATGCCAGACTGCTAGAGCTTATGGCTTAAAAGTTTTGGGCACAGCTGGTACTGAGGAAGGACAAAACACTGTTTTGCAAAATGGGGCCCACGAAGTGTTTAATCACAAAGAAACTAATTATATTGATAAAATTAAGAAATCTGTTGGTGAAAAGGAGTTGATGTGATTATTGAAATGTTAGCTAATGTAAATCTTAGCAATGATTTGAATCTTTGTCACATGGAGGACGAGTAATAGTTGTTGGCAGCAGAGGTCCTGTTGAAATAAACCCACGGGAGACATCATGGCAAAGGAATCTAGCATAATAGGAGTTGCTCTCTATTCATCCACCAAGGAGGAATTTCAGCAGTTTGCAGCAGCCCTTCAAGCCGGAATGGAAATTGGTTGGTTGAGACCAGTATTAGGTCCTCAGATTCCATTGGAGAAGGTGGCCCATGAAGATGATATTTAAAGCAGTGGGGCTACTGGAAAAATAATTCTTCTCTTAAAATGATTAATCATTTCGTAGATTTCCTATGGAGTTAGAGGTCTCTTACCTCAGTTTTATGTACACTACATTTGCTTTAATTAGTATTCATTTGATTCAGTGAGTTTCTTATATTTAAAAAAAAGATTTATAAGGGCTTCCCTGGTGGCGCAGTGGTTGAGAGTCCGCCTGCCGATGCAGGGGACACGGGTTCGTGCCCCGGTCCGGGAAGATCCCACATGCCGCGGAGCGGCTAGGCCCGTGAGCCATGGCCGCTGAGCCTGCGCGTCCGGAGCCTGTGCTCCGCAACGGGAGAGGCCACAACAGTGAGAGGCCCGTGTACCGCAAAAAAAAAAAAAAAAACGTTTCAACAAACAAGCTATTTTGCATTTCTTCACTATATATTTTATTTATAATGAAGCTCCTTTGCTTTTCTCCACCGTTTCCCCCACCACTATTTTGCCTTTTATCTCTTCAGATTTTTAGATTTACTTTTTAATAGATTCTGATCAGTGTTATAATGTAGTATGTGTATTGTTCCTGACTTTACTATATGATTGGTTCTAGGGTTTTGCCTTTAAGTACATAGGTATTCTTATATATAAAAAATATTTTGGAAAAACATATACCAAAGTTTTAATGTTAGTTATGTATAGGTGGTAGGATATATGTAATTTTCACTTTGTTCTTGGTCTTTTCTGTGTTGCCCGCTTTATAACATGCATTTTGCTCTTTTATATAAAAAAGGAGGGACATTTTTCAAAAAAAAGTGAAAACTGTATGTACTATTTACTAATGAAGAAATGCGTAGGTCTACTCATTGCTCCAAAAAGAGACTTCTTCCCAAACATCAGTTTGCTTTTGACCAGGGTCTAGGGAAACTAGCTTTAGCTGTTCAACCTGCTCTTTTAGATTCTTTAAAATAAGACATTTGGGAGTAGGTGATTTTATGGGATTCTTCCTTCTTTGGCTCAGTTTTTTCCTCAGGTTTTCGTATAGCACATGGATGGAGGACATTTTAAGAGGCCAGGATCAGGTCTCTAAAAATCAAAAGTTGAAATCAAAAGTTACTTAAATTCATACAAAAATATGAGTGACTAGGTATTGTTTTTTTTTCTCCCAAAGTATTTACATTTGGGAGAGCATTTAGGATATTTATTTGCTCAGTTCTTTTCTAATTGATATAATTTCTTGTATCATTTAGTATTTATTGAATCTATGCCAAGCTACTGGAGATATAGGAAAATTAGATATGGTTCTTGCCCTTGAACACTTGCCCGTTGGTAAGGATATTGGCAGTATACCACTATTTTTTACCTAGTGGCACTTTCATGTGGATTAACGTAAAAATACCAATACAAAGTAGTATTATGAATCTTTGGGATTGCCCTGCCAAAGAATAGAGATCTGATCCTGAAATGAGTTTCAAAACAATTTTCCATGTCATTTCATTCTTACTCTTAAACAGTCAAGTTCTTGCAGCCCTCATACCCCTCCTAGAACTCTTCATATTTAGGGTTTATGCTTCCCGAGATTAATCTTTGATTCACTGAATGAAGTGGACCTTGACCCTCATATTCTCCAGGTTCCTGTCCAGGAAGTTAACTATAATTTCTTCCCAGTGTAATCCTAGTTCTTTTCGTTAGGGCCCAAGTAAATATCTGCTTGCCTTTTGTGAATTAGAGATGTCAGCATAACTGATTGTTTTCCTCCATCTTTTCTCTTCATTTTCCTCACCTCTTAACTAAATAAATATTCTTTTACCTGTGCTCTCAGTTTGAGAGATTATCTTTTGTTTGTTTGTTTGGTTTTTTTTTTATAAGGAGGAGGAGAGGAAAAGGAAGGGGTGTGGGGAAGAAGAACTTATCTAGTTGTTTTGGCTGGGCTGAGTCTTAGTTGCGGCACACGGGATCTTCGGGATCTTCGTTGCAGCATGTTTAGTTGCAGCATGCGGGCTCATAGTTGCGGCATGCGGGCTTATTAGTTGCGGCCTGTGGGCTTCTTAGTTGCGGCATACATGTGGGATCTAGTTCCCCAACCAGGGATCAAACCCAGGCCCCCTTCATTGGGAGTGCAGAGTCTTACCCACTGGACCACCAGGAAAGTCCCGAGATTATTTGTTGTTAAAGAAAGACATTTCAACAAACTCAGGCCTGTATGTTTGTAAATTATTGTTAGTAGAACCATTGCAGATATTTCCCAATGAATTGAATCGCAGTTCTCTGTAAAAAAAAAAATTGCTTGAGAACCCAATTTAATGTGTTAACTGAATCAATCTTTTTTTTCCTTTTCATTTCAGTTGGAAAGACATCACTGATTACCAGATTCATGTATGACAGTTTTGACAACACCTATCAGGTATTTTGTTTATGCCAACCTACTAGTTGTCTCTTATGTGTTACAAGTAATACTCAAGGTCCTTTAAAAAATTCATTTATTTACATTCAGACATGGATATAAAAGCATTTTCTGTAATCTGTAAAATTCTATATAAATACAAAGTATAACTGATGATGCTCTTAGTCCTCAACTTTTTCATTTGATTTCTTTAGCTTCTCTTCCAAAATCTATTGAAAGATTATTGCTAATACCATCTGGGATAGAAGTAAGAGTGATTATAGCTATTCTCTTGGAGAGATTTCCTCCAAGTCTAGGATTCTGTGACATTTTCATCTATACTTGAAGTCAAGAATAAGTGAGTACTATAATTAGAAATCATTAACAGAAGGAGATTTGGGAAGTAAGTTCACACATATATGGAAAGTTAAGTAACTCATTCGTAAATAACCAGTGGGTCAAAGACAGTCACAAGGGAAATTAGAAAATACTTCGAGATAAATTTTTTAAAAAACCCACAGCATACCAAAACTTATGGGATACAGCTAAAGCAGTGTTATAAGGAAAAGATACATTAAATCAGTAATTTAATCTTCTATCCTAAGAAACTAGAAAAAGAAAAGTAAACCTAAAGCAAGCAGAAGTAAGAAACTACTTTAAAATGCAGGTTTTATTGTTCAGGTGTGGTGAGGCCAACAGATCAGGAGATGATTGCCATTGTAAAGATAGTTTACTATACTCACAAATCTCAAGAGGAAGGGACACTCCCGGCCATATGAGGGGGGCACATGGAAGAAGTACTGGTATTGGTCAGGAGGTGAAGGGGGGGTGAGCAGGAAATGTAGGCACTAGCCTGTATTGTGATTTCTGTGGGAAGGTTGGGTAAGACCAGGTAAGGAAATATAGGATTGCCTACTTTGAGTAACTTCAGTGGTCTCTGGACTGTAGGGGCTGTTCCTAATTGTCTGCTACTTGGCCCTAGGGTGATTAGGGCAGGGGAGTAATGACCCTGAGTGTGATAGAGGAGGTGGTTGGGATATGGGTTTGGATTGGTTGGTTTTTGTATTAAAGGCCCTCCACAGGCAAGTTTTACTTCTCTAGGAATTGGCAAACCCTGGGATGGCCAGTCCCTCCAATATAAGGAAGGCCCCAGGTGTCAGGACAACAAAAATACAGAAAATAAACACGTGCTTAATTTAGAAGCTGATAAAGATTAGAGCAGAAATATATGGAAGAGAGAACAGAAAAACAAGAAATTCAGGGAAACCAAAAGTGGTTCTTAGAGAAGATCAGCAAAATTGACAAACCTAAAGGTAGACTAATCAAGAAAAAAGAAGGCTCAAACTATTAAAATCAGGAGTGAAGGAGAAGACCTTACAGAAATAAACAGGATTATAAGGGAATACTGTGAACAGTTATATGCCAACAAATTAGATAACCTAGATGAAATGGATGAATTCCAAGAAAGATACAAACTACCGAAACTAACTCAAGAAGAAATAGAAAATTTGAATATACCTATAATAAGTAGATAGAGTTATCAATCAAAAAACTTCTTACAAAGAAAATCGCAGGACTAGATGGCTTCACTGGTCAATTCTATGAAATATTTAAAGAACAACACTAATACTTCGTAAACTTCCAAAAACAGAAGAAGAAGAAATACTTCCCAACTTATCCCTTGAGGTCAGTATGACTCTCATACCCAAACCAGGCAAAGACATCAAAAATAAAACTACAGACTAATATCCTTTATGAATATAAACACAATAGTCCTCAGCAAAATACTACTGAACTGAATCTGGTAACTTGTAAAAAGGGTTCTATACCATTTACCAAGTAGGATTGGTAGGTTAGTACCAAGATTGCAAGGTTGGTTTAACATACAGAAAGTGGTGTAATACGCTATATGAATAGAATAAAGGACAAAATCAGGGGAATTCCCTGGCAGTCCAGTGGTTAGGGCTCCACACTCTCACTGCTGAGGGCCTGGGTTCAATCCCTAGTCGGGGAACTAATATCCTACAAGCAACGCAGTGCAGCCAAAAAGAAAAAAAAAAGCCACGCAGTGTGGACAAAATCACATGATTATTTCAATAGACACAGAAAAAGCATTTGACAAAATCCAGTAGCCTTTCATGATAAAAACACTTAGCAAATTAGGAATACAAGGGAACTTTCTAAATGTGATAAGGGGCATCTCTATGAAAGACCCACAGCTAACATCAGACGTAATGTTTAAAGGCTGAATGTGTTCTCTTTAAGATCAAGAACAAGACAAGGATGTCTGCTCTCAGTTGCATGTGTATCTAAGTATATGTGTGTATGTATCTTAGTTTAAAATGCTTAATTGTGAAACGAAAATCAAAGAAAAGGCTAAAATGAATAAATTAGTAATCTTCATACCAGGTACTTTCACTGAGGCCCTAAGCACATTATAAATCTTATTCTGTATTAACTTTTTTGCTGCACGGCCTGTGGGATCTTAGTTCCCCAACCAGGGGTCGAACCCACGCCCCCTGTAGTGGAAGTGCAGAGTCCTAACCACTGGACCGCCAGGAGAGTCCCTGTATCAACTTTTTGAAATATTCTTATTAAAATAAAATTTTTAAAAATCCCTTTTAATTGAAGTAATTTACATCTGTATTACTGTGTAGTTAGTATAAAAACTTGATTTCAATTATTTGTCTTAGGAGTATATCAAACATTGATCTGATTAAAGGAATGGTTAATTTCCATAGTAATTAACTGCCTCTGTCTCAATTATTAAACCATTTTTTATTTTTCAGAAAGCTTTTAGGGTAAATATAAAATCTGAATCCTGTCCCTTTTTTAGTATCTATTTTCCCATATTTGAAATATTTATTTTATTTCAGGGATATGCCTTCTGGTTTGAACACTAAGAAAACTGAAAAACTTGGGCATTTGTTTTCTAGGAAAAAGTTTGTCCAAATTTGTACAATTTGTCCAAAACCATCCAACTACTAAATGGTAGAACTAAGATGTAAACAAAGGTTTTTCTAATTGATCTTTGACAAAGGAGCAAAGGCGGTACAATGGAGCAAAGATAGTCTCTTCAACAAATTGTGCTGGGACAGCTGGTCATCCGCATGCAAATGAATGTAGATACAGAGGTTATTCTCAAAATGGACCTAAACACAGACCTAAATGTAAAACTCTGTAATAAGCTACTGGAAGGTAACATTGGAGAGAAAGAACCTAGATGATCTTGTATATGGCAGTGACTTTTTAGATACAATACCAAAGCTATGATCCATAAAAGAAGCAGTTGATAAGCTGGACTTCATTAAAATTAGAAACTTCTGCTCTGCCAAAGACAGTGTTAAGAGAGTGAGAAGACAAGCCATAGATTTGCAAAAGGCACACATGACAAAAGACTGTTATCCAAAATACTCAGTGGGATCTTATAATCGATAGTAGTAAAGAATTATTAATTCCTTACATTTTGATAAATTTTGACAGGTATGTACACCTATGAAGCTACTACTACAATCAAGATTAAGAACATTTCCATCTCACCCCCAAAGGAATTTGTTTCTAATTAAGCCTTTTATTAAAATCCATAACGATCACGAAACAGGAATGACTAAAACATAAGCATGACATTTAAGGAAAGTCACTTCTTAAAAGCCAATGAATATGTATAGTATAAATTTTATTACATTCTTTTGAATATTTCAGAAATGGTTTAGTCACATCTTAAGACACTATAAAAAGAGCAAGTTTAGAAATGAAAAAATAGTACAGTTAGCAAGAGTACTTCGGGTTTCTTTGGACCCGTTTGTATCGGATATCCTCAATTTTCTAGGTCCCTGCAACTCTACAGCTTATAGCTTCACCTAGATGGCCTCTTGCATACCATATTTTGATTCTGAGCAAATGCTTCTCTCTCTCTTCAGCAGAGAAACTATAAATACCAGTCTTAGGGACTGAAGAAAGTATTGATGTCATTGAGCCATATGTAGAAAGTTCCTGAGAGAGTTGAGCTCAAATCTTTGGGAGTGGAACCAAATACCATACGCTAAAAAATTTGAACTAGAGTCAGAGTCTTAGGCTAAAGAATTATGAACTAGAGCCTGTAGTTGGAGTTCTCTGAGTATTTCTGAAGTATTTCACTTTACCCAAGTTCTCTGTGAAATTAAGGAGATCTTTCCGGCACACCTAAAGTGCTGTTGCTACTTATGCACTAAGACTTTTGCTGCTGTTCATTCAGACATTTATAAGGGCAGTGATGTTGATGGGGTGAGGTTACATAGAATTTGAGAGATAAGGAAAGATTTTGATTCTTTGTGAAGAAGTTGTTGCTAGTGAAGCCAAAATATCATTGTACTTTGGCATTAATAGGAGACACTGATTTACAATGTAAACTACAAGTTTTTGTAAGAATTAGGTACAGTCCGAGGTATTAGTTTAGCTCTAACAGGAAAATTTGGATAATGTAGCACCCCACATCCTTACCTAGGGAAATCAGCTTGACAGCATATCAAGTATTAACTTGATATGTGAAGAATTGACCATATGTCGTTAGCTGCAAACTTAGTTATCAGGTGAAGGGTTGTTCAATGGATTATTTGAAGATTCCCTATGCCTACCCCCACCATACACACAAGAGAAAGACTTCTGAAATGAATAATTGAAGAGCTAGTCTCATAGCTAAAAATGTATTATTGAGCCATATGTAATATATATCTGAAACTTAGTGAAGTTTTATTTCACAAAAAAGATAAATTTTATGTAATTCATAATTCATGCCCTATTTATGATTCCTTTGCACTGAATTAATTTCATTTGAAAAAGACTAAACTGGTTGGCCAGAAGAGTCCTTAATTGACCATATTTTGGTCATTATTTCAAAGTAAAGCAAAAAATCTAAGTTATCTGGGAAACTTATTTCTTCTAGTTAGAGAGTCTGGAAGTGTTTCTCTTGAGTTGCTCTAGCATTCACCACTTCTTTTTCTTTTACCAATTATAAACCAACAGACTTTTCTAACAGTTTCAACTATATCAGTTTGAACCATATTACATTGTTATTTTTATCATTCAAAAATGGTATAATATTGGCCATTTTATATAGTTCAGCTTAATGTAAATAAGCTCGGGAAGGACTCCCACAGTTGGAGTAGTTTAATTCTTTTATTTGAGGAAGATTATATTGCTCAGAGTAACCTTAGGGATTACTTTGAATTTAGAGAATTTCTTATTCCAAAGGCTGTTACAGATCAACAGTTAAGTTCAGGACAGCATAGATAAAACAGTGAGTTTTATTTATTTATTTTTAAAATTTTATTTACTTTTGGCTGCATTGGGTCTTCGTTGCTGCGTGCAAGCTTTCTCTAGTTGTGGCAAGCTGGGGCTACTCTTTGTTGCGGTGTGCGGGCTTCTTATTGCCGTGGCTTCTGTTGTTGCGGAGCATGGGCTGTAACCGTGCAGGCTTCAGTAGTTGTGGCACGTGGGCTTAGTAGTTGTGGCTCGCAGGTTCAGTAGTTGTGGTGCACGGGCTTAGTTGCTCTGTGGCATGTGGGATCTTCCCGGACCAGGGAACCAACCTGTGTCCCCTGCATTGGCAGGCGGATTCTTAACCACTGCACCACCAGAGAAATCCAAACAGTGGGTTTTAGACACTCTAATGAACTTGTCCAGAAAGATGGTGGTAGTGAATAAATATATCCTTAATTTCTTTAAGTTAAAGCTCTAGATTATTCTATACAGAATTCTAGTTTATCAGTAGAAACAAAATCCTTAACTAGATGGACTGTTTTGCTGATTCTGTGTTTGATTTGTCTTTTTATTTTTGTTTAATTTTTAATGACTTTTTTTTTTCCTTTTCCAGAAGTATTGTCATTTTATTTGAGGTGGGGGTGAGGTTCTTTTTTTTCATTGTGGTAAAACACTTACATGAGATTTTACCTTCTTATTAGATTTTTAAGTGTATACAATACAGCATTGTCATCTCTATGCACAATGCTGTGCAGCAGATCTCTAGAACTTGTTCACCTTGCATAACTAAAATTTTATGTCCATTTTAATGACTCATTTTTAAAATTCACAGACTCTACCTAGTTTCTGTCCTAATCGACAGAAATATAATATGGCACAAAGATATCTAGGAGAAAAATGTATATACATATATTTTTTCCCACATATGTACATATATGTAAACATATTTTTAAATGGGATTCCCTTCTAAACCGGATTCTGTATCAGCATCTTCTTTCTGGGGTCATTTTCCTTTCCTCATTCTTTTTATTTATCTCTGTTACTCAATTTTAAATTCTTTTAACTTCCCCACTCTTTTCTTCCTTTGGTCATTGCCTCTTTCAACTCATTATTTCTCTATTTTCTCTTGCTAGAGAAGGCAGCAACCAGGCAACAGAGCTTTACATGTGTTTGGACCACAGAAGGAAACTGATTATCATTGCTTCATACAGAAGAAAACTTGTTTTCCTTACCTAGTTTTGTATTGGAAAAATCATGTCCCATATGGAAAATCATAATGTTTATGGGTCTCTGGCTTCTGTGGCATCAGGACAGGTGACAAACCACTATTTACGGAGTCAGACAGAATAGTAGCTTACATCTGAATCTTTTATAAAATAGCTGTTGGGGTAAATAAGCACCATTCTAAGTGGAGGAAATAAAATAGCTAAACAAGTAAAAGTTACTGTTATCTTGGCTCCAATATATTTGGATAAGCCATTGTTCAATCTTGAATTGTGAGCTCCTTTTATAAGTACTCAGTTTAATTTGTTTTTTTTTTAAAAGCAGACCCCTGCCCCCTCAAAACCAATGAATTAGTTAACATTTAAGATAATATGAAGTTGTAAATTAAGATACATGGGAGAATTTTCTCTTACCTTTGGTTTCTTCTGCAGTTAGTGCCTTTTGCATTTTTTTAAGGAGATGAGCAAGAAGCAGCACTAATGTCTCATCCATCTTTTATGAAAATTTGAATTAGTTCCTCATCAGTAGCATTCACGATGCTGGAAAAGCTGATAACGGTTAGTTTCCCAGCCATCTCCTTTCTTTTCTTCCTGCTGTTGGCTTAATTCTTACAGCTGATCGACTTCTATGCTGTAGTAGCTCAGCTCGGAATAAAATTAACTAAAAAGAAGAGTAACAACAGGATGTTTTTCAGGTTAATCTTGATCAGTGGTATAACTGATGCCCCAAAACTAGAATAGTACAGTGCAAGGAGGGGACTGTTGTACATTTTATCATAAAGTCTGACTTTGTACTAATTGTAAAAACATTTATATGTTTTTCTCTTGCTAGAGAAGGCTGTTTTCTCTTGCTGCCTTCTCTAGCAAGAGAAAATAGACATTTATATGTCTTGACTGTGAGATCTGAAAATGCTTGTTTCTATTTATAGCCATTAAAAATCATTTTGGGCTGTTTATAACAAACACAAAATAACATTGATAAGTGACATGAGAATTTTTTTTCATGTAAAAGAAGTCTAAAGGTAGTGTGTTTCAGCGCTTGTGTGGCAGCTCCATGGTCATCCAGGACCAAGACTCCTTCTAACTGTCTTTTTAACCTGATCTATGACTTCCATATTGAAATTTGCCTCATGGTTACTGAATGGTTCCTGGAGTTTCAGCCTTGGTAGCCACAGTTCAGGAAGAAAGACGGAAAAAGGGGGGAAAAAACAAGAATGTACCTCCCAACTGAGTTAACCCCATTTATTTAAAGTTCAAAGAATCCTGGAAAATGTAATTTTTTTCATGGGAAGAGTATGGTTTTAAGTAAATGTTTGATTGTGTTAGTAAGGAGGAAGGGATAGATGGATATTTGTGTAGGTAGTTAACTACCTCTGCCACACTGTCTGAGTAAATGATGAGTAAATGGTGAGATTTCTTAAATGCAGCTATGCCACTCCTGTACACTCCTGAGGTTTGTCAATTAGATACTCTTGCATAGTAATTCAAATTTATAAGCCCATTGTCCCACCCTATGGCAGATATAATTTTCAGATTGAATGTCATAAGGTGGAATTAGTACTTAGGTTGTGTATTAGTCACATAGTTTGGGATAAAGGAGGAAACATCTTCTTCTGTTGTTGTTGTTTGTTTTAAAATACAAGTCTGTGTGAAATGGAAATCAACAAAACTACTCAAAAAAAAATAAAGGAGACCTAATTAAATGGAGAGACATCCTAGGTAAATAAATCAGAAAACTTAACATTGTTAAGATGTCAGTACCAACCACCCAAAGCAATCTACAAGTTCAGTGCAATCCCTATCAAAATTCCTACTGCCATTTTTGTAGAAATGAAAGACCTGATCCTAATTCACCAAGATATTAATAGCCAAGGTATTATTGAAAAAGAAAATTAAAGTTGGAGGACTCACACTTCCCAATTTCAAAATTTCCTACAAAGCTACAGTAATTAAAACAGTGTGGTAATGGCATAAGGGTAGACATACAGACCAATGGAATAGGATTGAGAACCTATAAATAAATATATATATCTCTTGACAATTGATTTTCAGTAGAGGCACCAGGCCCAACCTACAGAATAGGGGGAAATATTTGAAAGTTACATATCTGATAAAGATTTAATATCCAGAATATATAAAGAACTCCTACAAATCAATAACAAAATGGCAAACTCAATTTAAAGATAGGCAAAGGACTGAATAGACATTTCTCCAGAGAGGATATACAAATGACCAATACGCACCTGAAAGCATGAAAAGATGTTTAGCATCATTAGTCATTAGAAAAATGCAAATCAAAAACCACGGTAACATTTCACTTCACACCCACTAGGATGGCTATTTATAGAGAAAAGGGAAAATAGGAATATATCACTAGTGGGACTTTAAAATAGCACAGCTGCTGTAGAAACTTTCCTCACAAAGTTAAGTAGAATTACCATATGGCCCAGCAATTTTACTCCTAGGTGTATACCAAAAAGAATTGAAAACAGGAACTCATAGTAGCCAAAAGTGTCCATCAGTAGATGAATGGATAAACAAATTGTCATATATCCATACATTGTAATTTGGTATTGCTTAATGGGTACAAAGTTTCTGTTTGGGGTGGTGAAAAAGTTTTGTAAATAGTGTTGACAGTTGTACAGTTGTGAATGTAATTAATGCCATTAAATTATACACCTAAAATGTCAAATTTTATGACAATTTAAAAATAAAACCTATCTTTATTTTATATTTATTTATTTATTTGTTTGTTTATTTATTTATTTATTTATTTGGCTGTGCCGGGTCTTTTTTTTTTTTTTTTTTTTTTTTTTGCGGTACGCGGGCCTCTCACTGTTGTGGCCTCTCCCGTTGCGGAGCACAGGCTCCGGACGCGCAGGCTCAGCGGCCATGGCTCACGGGCCCAGCCACTCCGCGGCACGTGGGATCTTCCCGGATCGGGGCACGAACCCGTATCCCCTGCATCGGCAGGCGGACTCTCAACCACTGCGCCACCAGGGAAGCCCAGAGTTGGACTTTTATTCCCAACTCCACAGCAGAAGCTTTGTGTCTTTAGACAAGTTATTTAACTTCTCCAAACCCCAATATTATTATGTATAAAATGAGAAAAATAATGATGCTACTAGCTACTTTGTAGAGATGTATTAGCATTAGAGATGATCATGTAAAGGGCTTAAAAGAATCTCTAATACACAGCAAGTGCTCAGTAGGTAGAAGCCATTATCACTGAAAATTTTGTTCATTTTTATTTGGCTATGATATGTTTATATGTTTATTCTTTATTTCTTCCACAATCATAATTCCCACTTGAACCCTAAACTGCTGACTGCCATTAAACTATTACTATTTTTAACTTCTTTGTTTTGTTTTGTTTTGTTTTGTTTTACAGGCAACCATTGGTATTGACTTTTTATCAAAAACAATGTACTTAGAGGATCGAACAGTGAGTAATGTTTTCAGTGTGCGATTTTCTGCAACACTCCAGGATAGAAAATTATGATGAAAACTATAATCGATGATTGTCACCATAAGAAGTACTTAGCAAAGTTGCCAAAGTTAGTTTACAGGCCTTGAGAAAAACTGTTATTATAGAGTGAGTAGTACTTAGCACTTTGAGTTTTCTATCCCCAAGTAGAATCCAAAGGGGAGAGAAAGCCGTTATTTGTAAAACTCTGATGGCCCTAGACTTGTTAAACAAAATTTTGTCTTGATTTGGAAAATTATAACAAATAGCATTGAGATAAGAATATTTTCAAGAAGAAATTAGAGCTGCTAAAGACCTTTTGAATACCACTCTTGAGGCATTCAAAAAGATTTCATTTGAATATCACACAATTTGTGAACTTCAAGGTTTTTTATTTGTCAGAATATGATATGTACCAAAGTGACTATGAATAGAAAAAAGTAATGTGCATTTACATGTTAGATTTTTGTCTTCCATCTTTTGGAATACTCCTTTTAAGTGCAATATAAATCCTGTATTCTAGCCTGCTATCCCTTGAAGAGATTCCTGTCACCTAAACAGTGACTCTCTCAAATGCATTATTTTGGGATCTATACCCAAAAAAGTTATCTCTAATGCTCTTTCTTATAAGTTTGTGAGTTTTTTTCTTTTGGATGTTCTCTTTTATGTTTTAACATATAGCATTCTATTTCTTAAAATTTGAAAACAGAAACTGCTTTATGATGGTAAGAGAACTTAATGCTTGTTTTCAGGCTTTTCTTCCTGGAATGTAGATGTGAAAAAGTAAGAAAGTAAAGATATTTTTACGTAGGGTTGCAAAAATATATGTCTCCTTTTTGCTAGATTATATACAGTGTTCTAGGAAGAAATGTGTGGGAGAAGCATAAGCACAGTAATCAGAGATTCAATTTCAAAGTGTTCTGGTTCCAATAGAGAAAAGAGACATTTTATTTTAGTTTCAGAGAGGCTTGCAGAAAAGGGGATGTTGACAATGATCACTGACATTTACCTTTGTGTTTCCCTTTTATGTTCACTATTTGAACATCAGCAGTCTACTTTTGCTCTCCGGAATGCATAGGGTTCAAAGAGAGGTTACAGGGAGGGGAAAAAAAGGAAGCTGTACTTCTTATTCTGTGAAATCTTTCATATTGCCATTTTTTTGAGTTACGTACCTTCAGAGCAAGCCAAATTTAAATATTATTCCCTTTTGAAAAAGGAAGGGAGTTTTGTGTTATTCATTCCTCACATCCCTGTAACCTTTTGCATGAGTTTCCTTTTTACCTCCTTGCCACCCTCCTCCCTTTAAAAACATTATTTCTTTTTAGTATGAGTTTGGTTTTTTTTTTTTATTTATTTTTTCCCATCCCACAGATCAGGCTGCAGCTATGGGATACTGCGGGTCAGGAACGTTTCCGTAGCCTCATTCCCAGTTACATCCGTGATTCTGCTGCAGCCGTAGTAGTTTACGATATCACAAGTAGGTATTTTGCAATGGGTTGACCTTTCTTATTTTTCTTCACAGATCAGGCTGCAGCTATGGGATACTGCGGGTCAGGAACGTTTCCGTAGCCTCATTCCCAGTTACATCCGTGATTCTGCTGCAGCCGTAGTAGTTTACGATATCACAAGTAGGTATTTTGCAATGGGTTGACCTTTCTTATTTTTCTTGCTTGTTTGACTGATTTTATTGTTAGGTACGATTGCAATTATGGGACACAGCAGGTCAAGAGCGGGTCAGGAGCGT
>NW_006773138.1:1099216-1121977 GCF_000442215.2 Lipotes vexillifer | reverse complement strand
GAAAAAAAAAAAAAAAAAAAAAAGGAGACATGTTTAATCCTTAATTTTATCCCCCTGCCCCTTTTCTTTAGTGTGGGGACCTGAAATAGAAAGGTAAACATTAAACTCAGTCCCGGGAACTCCCTGGCGGTCCAGTGGTTAGGACTCTGTGCTTTCACTGCCGAGGACCCAGGTTCAATCCCTGGTCGGGGAACTAAGATCCTGCAAGCTGAGCAGCACAGCCGCCCCCCCCGCCCTCCCCCCAGCCACACATACACAATAAAACACACATTAGGGCTTCCCTGGTGGTGCAGTGGTTAAGAATCTGCCTGCCAATGCAGGGGACACAGGTTCGAGCCCTGGTCTGGGAAGATCCCACATGCCATGGAGCAACTAAGCCCGTGTGCCACAACTACTGAGCCTGTACTCTAGAGCCCCGCGTGCCACAACTGCTAAAGCCCACATGCCTAGAGCCCGTGCTCCGCAACAAGAGAGGCCACTGCAGTGAGAAGCCCGCACACCACAACCAAGAGTAAACCCTCGCTCACTGCAACTAGAGAAAGCCTGCATGCAGCAAGACCCAACGCAGCCAAAAATAAATAGATAAAATAAGTAAATTTATTTTAAAAAAAAAAACACCCACACATTAAACTCAGCCCTTAAAGGAAACTAAATTTTTTGGGTTTGTGTAAGCTTGTGTGTAAATAACTCTTGTGCAAGATTGTTTACACATGAATCTGATAACTATTTTGCATTTTTTAGGGCTCATAAATATGAGCAGTGTTCTGTTAAAGAACAAAATGTTTTACAAATCCTATCTTTAAAAAAGTATTCGTTGGGCCTCCCTGGTGGCGCAGTGGTTGGGAGTCCGCCTGCCGGTGCAGGGGATGCGGGTTCGTGCCCCGGTCTGGGAGGATCCCACGTGCCGCGTAGCGGCTGGGCCCGTGAGCCGTGGCCGCTGAGCTTGCGTGTCCGGCAACGGGAGGGGCCACGACAGTGGGAGGCCCACATATCGCAAAAAAAAAAAAAAAGTATTCGTAATGATTAAATGCACACTCTTTTGGTAGTCTTCTTATAAATATTCATTATAATTCAGTGGTGTAGTTTTTTCCTTTCTTTTCTTTTTTAATTGTATGGTTGAGCCAGACTGTGAGGTTGAACTGAATAGCTTGATTGTGATACCTTAGTCAAATGAGCAAAGACATATTCAAGTCACAGGATGCAAAATGTATTAACATTCACTGTATAATCTGTGGCTTGAATATCTGCCGTTAGCATTCCTAAGTGATCTACTGGATATTCTTTCTGCTTTAAATAGTCTTGACCATTTATTTAATATTCGAAGCTTTTTACTATTTATTATTTGTTTATTCATTAGTTGGATACTGAAATTCCAGTAATGAACTTTTGCTATTAATTAAAATGTTACAAAGAAACCCAATATGTTCAAAGACTTAAGAAATATTAAGCCCATTTCTGCCATTGTACCTCATTTGGAATTGGCAAGAAAGTCTTTCCTAATTTAAAAGTAAATTCAGCGTATGATTTCAACTTTTCTTTATGAAAATCATTTTTTGGACATCAATTGCTATCATAAATTTTCACTGTTTTATTTATCTTCAGTATGAGAATTTGAAGATCATATAGGTATGTAGTGGAGAGTCGCTAGATACCTTCACTGTTAAATAGAAAATTGTATATCTGAATTGTTTCCCTTTATAGCCAGAGTTATCTAAAAGGATGCTTACAAGCATCTGTTCTTTTATTGCATAATATTTGAGTATACAAATGCTAGAAACATCTAAATTATGTTTACAATAATTTTTCTTTAAGGTAATATTTGTCCGTTGCTTTAGAATTACCATATTTCTCAGTAATTTTTGCCAGGCTATCACCCTTCAGTTACTCACATTTAAAAGAATTAAGAGTCATTGAAAAAAATGTTTTTTTAATTAAAAAAAAAAAATAGAGTTCGTTCCACTAAAATAATGGGGGGGGTTCATCTATTTTTATTATTTAAATTTTAATTTAATAGTTGCAGGATTTATTTTTAAATTTAAGTGTAGTTGATTTGCAGTGTTTCAGGTGTATAGCAAAGTGATTCATTTATACATATATATATGTATTTATCCTTTTTCAGATTCTTTTCCATTATAGGCTATCACAAGACATTGAATATAGTTCCCTGTGCTACACAGTAGGTCCTTGGTGTTTTTCTGTTTTACACACAGCTGTGTGTATCTATTAATCCCGAATTCCCAATAAAATAATTTTTAAATGAGTAAAAGTTTTAAATTTTTTTTAAAAGCATTAAAAGTAAATCTTTCGGGAGTGGGTGGCCTTTTATAAACATGATGTGGAATCCTGAAACCATAAAGGGAAAGATTAATAAGTTTGAATACATAAATATAAAGATCATATTCACCTATTAGGTTAGCCATTTTTAGGGAAATAATAATGCACAGTATCATCAAGAGTCTGAATAAACAAACACTGAAAATGTAACTAATATAATCTTTAGAGGAAACGGTTTAACGTATCAGTATTTAAAATACTCATTGATTCAAATCCACCTCCAGTAACTTATTCCACAGATATACCACAGAAATGTGAAAAGATGAACATACAAGAATTATTACTACATTATTTATAATATTAAAATCAGTCTAAATGACTGCTAGTTGTAGTAGCATTTTATAAATGAAATTCTTCTAGCCACTAAAAAAATGAGAATTTATTGCTGTCTAATACGTGAAGCTTAAAAAAAACTTGATCAGTGTGTATACATGAATCCTTTTTGTTTTAAATATATATATATATACGCACACCATCCTATATATATATATAGACATCTTTCCTTTGGCCTAGAACAAATCTGCATAAGCATACATGAACTTAACTGTAGTTATCTTTGGGAAGAAAGTGGGATTATAGAGGAGTTTATTGTAATGATTGGTCTTTTAAAAATTACTTTTGTAATCAGAAAAAAAAAGTTTTAATAAAAGCAGTTCAAAGTTAAATGACTTTACCACTTTCTCTGACAATTAAATATTTTTTTCGGGACTTCCCTGGTGGCGCAGTGGTTAAGAATCTGCCTGCCAGTGCAGGAGACATGGGTTCAATCCCTGGTCCAGGAAGATCCCACATGCCACAGAGCAACTAAGCCCGTGTGCCACAACTACTGAGCCTGCGTTCTAGACCCTGCGAGCCACAACTACTGATTCTGCATGCCACAACTACTGAAGCCCGTGCTCCTACAGCCTGTGCTCTGCAACAAGAGAAGCCACTGCAATGAGAAGCCCACACACCATGACGAGGAGTAGCCCCTGCACACCACAACGAACAGTAGCCCCTGCTTGCTGCAACTAGAAAAAGCCCACGTGCAGCAACGAAGACCCAATGCAACCAAAAATAAATAAATAAATAAAATTGATTCTTTAAATAAATAAATAGTTTTTTCATGAAAACTTGGAGGAAAGGCCAGAATATATGTTTCCGTGTCTCAGCACCTAGATTCTCAGTATTCTTTATGTCTCCTGTGGCCCAGTGAGTCCCAGATGTTTCAAACCTGAGAATCACTTGGTAAACATGGCTTATTAGATCTCTTTTAAGATTCTGGCTATAAAGGATCATGGTCAACCTTAAAATTTTTAATGTTTTTGATCCTCCTTCCAGATTCAGTTATTTTAACTAACCTTTCTAGGTGCTTCTGACAAACTCAAACCACAGTTGTGAACATTGCTATAGCTAACTTTAAACCATTTTATGGGGGTGACTTATAGTCTAAAACTAGTTAGGATTTATGCCTGGAATTCTTCACATGTAGGATTTACAGACTAATATCCATTCAGGAGGTATTTGTTGAGTACCACTTATGTTTCAGAGAATGCCACTCTAGGGTAGAGTAGTGAACAAAAAAGACAAGTCTTCAAGGAGCTTTTATTCCAAGAATAAACCAGTCAATAAATAAGTCAAAAAATACATAGTATTGGGGCTTTCCTGGTGGCGCAGTGGTTAAGAATCTGCCTGCCAATGCAGGGGACATGGGTTTGAGCCCTGGTCCGGGAAGATTCCGCATGCCGTGGAGCAACTAAACCCTTGCGCCACGACTACTGAGCCTGTGCTCTAGAGCCCACGAGCCACAACTACTGAGCCCACGTGCTACAACTACCGAAGCCCATACGCCTAGAGCCCATGCTCTGCAACAAGGGAAGCCACCGCAATGAGAAACCCATGCACCACAACGAAGAGTAGCCCCCGCTCGCTGCAACTAGAGAAAGCCCGCGCACAGCGAAGACCCAGTGCAGCAATAAATAAATAAATAAACAACAAAAAAAAAACGTAGTATGTTTAGTAGTAATACATGCTAAGGGTGAAAATAAGCAGGGAAAAGGAATATGAAATGTTAAGGGCAAGTTTGTCATGTTAGATGGAATAGCAGTGGAAGACCTCCCTGAGAAGATGACTGGTGACTTTGAGTAAAGACACTAAGGAAGTAAGGGAGTTAACTGTGCAGAGATCTTGAGGAGATAAAGGCCCTAGGCAGATGGCTCAGAAAATACAGAATCACTGAGTGGGGAATACACTTAGCTTTTTTGAGAGACAGCAAGGAGGCCTACATAGCTGGTAAAGAGAATGATGGAAAGAGTAGTAGGCAGTGAGGTTAAATTAAAACAAAACAAGAGGGCTTCCCTGGTGGCGCAGCGGTTGAGAGTCTGCCTGCCGATGCAGGGGACATGGGTTCGTGCCCCAGTCCAGGAAGATCCCACATGCCGCGGAGCGGCTGGGCCCGTGAGCCATGGCCACTGAGCCTGCACGTCCGGAGCCTGTGCTTCGTAACGGGAGAGGCCACAACAGTGAGAGGCCCGCGTACCGCAAAAAAAAAAAACAAGAAAAGATAATGAAGGCCAGGTCATGTAGGGCAAAGTAAAGACTTTCCGAATGAGATTGGAGCGTTTGAGCAGAGAAGTAGCTTTTCATAAATCACTGTTTGCTCTGTTGAAAATACATAAGGGTAGCAGAGAGGAGGCTAATCTAGACTTTATTCCAAGCAAGAAATGATGATGACTTGGACCAACATAGTGGTAGCTTTTGTGGTGACCAGTCGTCAAATTCAGATATTATTTTGAAGATAGAACTGTCAGGATATACTGATGCAATTGATGGCATGCATACAGATGGATGGAATATGGGATGTGGGGGAAGGAGGAGTCAAGGATGACACCTAGACTTCTGGCCTGAGTAACTGTCATTAACTGAGATAGGAGAGACTGCATAAAGAGACAGTTTGGGAGGGAATATCATGACTTGAGCTTTTGGTGATTTTAAGTATAGGATGGCTATTAGATATCCTAATAATTAGATGTCAGGTAGGCAGTTGGATATGTGAATCTGGAGTTCAGAGCAGCAGTCCAGGATAGATATATAAGTTTGAGAGGCATCAGCATATAGGTGGTATTTAAAACCATGAGACTGCATGGGATTGCCAAGAGAGTAATTGTAGATAGAGAAGAGGTCCAAGGAGTAAGTTTTAGGGCATCTGAAATAATTGTTTTTAGGAAATTCACACTCTGAGTTTGTGTTTGGGCCTAAAGGTCTGCTGCTGATTGTCAACTTACTGTCAAATTAAGAAAAAGTGTTTTTTAAAAAATTTATACACACATAGATACATAGAGAACGAGTGGCTAAAACAAACAGTTGTAATAAAGCATTAATAGTTGCATTGTTATATATAAGAATAATTTTGGGGCTTTCCTGGTGGCGCAGTGGTTAAGAATCTGCCTGCCAATGCAAGGGACACGGGTTCCAGCCCTGGCCCGGGAAGATCCCACGTGCCATGGAGCAACTAAGCCCGTGCGCCACAACTACTGAGCCTGAGCTCTAGAGCCCGCAAGCCACAACTACTGAGCCCACGTGCCACAACTACTGAAACCTGCACGCCTAGAGCCCATGCTCCACAACAAGAGAAGCCACGACAATTAGAAACCCGCGCACCGCAACAAATAGTAGCCCCTGCTCACTGCAACTATAGGAAGCCCGTGCACAGCAACGAAGACCCAACACAGCCAAAAATTAATTAATTACTTTTTTAAAAAAGAATAATTTTGTTTTTAGAGAGTGGAGAAATTCAAGAATAACATCTTCTTGTAAACAAGAAGACAGTGGAATCTAGTACATAGGTATAAGTTTGGGGAATAAGGATAGTTCCTCCATAGTAGTAGGATTAGACATGGAATATAAAAGGCACACACATAGGTAGATTGGAGGATAGATATGGTGGGAGCTTGTAGAAATTCTCTTTCATTGCTTTGGTGTTCGGTGTTGTAGGAAGCAGGATTTATCAGCTGATGGTTTAGATCCATTTAATTAGAATAGTTGCATATTTATTAAACACCTATGTGATTGCTAGGCGCTAGGAACACCAAGATAAACGGGATAGTCCTGCCCCTGAAGAGCTCACAGCTTGAGAGACACTGCTAATTATGAGGTACTACAAAATTCCCTGTAAAAGAAGTACTAATTTGACTCACTTGTTCCAGTTGTAGAAATCCACAAAATCCTACCTAAAGAAATGATCCAAAGTCACAAAGCACAAAGATGTTCACAGCAACATTTTTCACAGTGGTGTATTGGGTTGGCCAAAAAGTTCATTCGGGTTTTTCCATAACATCTTACGGAAAACCCAAATGAACTTTTCGGCCAACCAAATAAAATTTGAAAACAACATACATTTCTGACAGTTTGAGACTAGTTACATAAATTATGGTAGTAAATTGACAAGTTGTCTAGCCATGAAAAGTTATTTTACATAAAAGTTTTTAATCACAAAGCTTAAAGCTAAGAGAAAATAGCATGCTATTAAGATTTTTAAAATTAAAAAAATACAAGATGAGCTCAGCAGGTAAAAGCAAATCATTAAAAAATGCCTTTATAAAAACATTTGGTTAGATATAACATACATACAGAAGTGCACAGATTTTTTTTTTATTGAAGTATAGTTGATTTACAATGTGTTAATTTCTGCTGTACAGCAAAGTGATTCAATTATACATATATATATATACTCATATATTCTTTTCATTATGGTCTATCACAGAATATTAAATATAGTTCCCTATGCCCTACAGTATGACCTTGTTGTTTAATCCATTCTCTATATACTAGTTTGCATCTGCTAACAAACTCCCACTTCATCCCTCCCTCCCCCCAGCAACCACAGGTTTGTTCTCTATGTCTGTGAGTCTGTTTCTGTTTCATAAAAGTTTATTTGTGTCATATTTTAATTCCACATATAAGTGATGTTGTGTGGTGTTTGTGTTTCTCTTTCTGACCTAAGTGCACAAATTTCAAGTGTATTGCAGCTTGATAAATTTTCAAACTAGTCTTGCCTGTATAACCAGCACCATATCAAGAAAAGTTTTTTTCAGAACCTTGTTTATAATCTTTATATTATGATCTTTCAAAAAGATGAGTTTATCTTTTTTATTTTCTACAGGCAAGTGTCAATTGAGGAAGGAGAGAGGAAAGCCAAAGAGCTGAATGTTATGTTTATTGAAACTAGTGCAAAAGCAGGATATAATGTAAAGCAGGTAAGTGTCTTTTCAGTATGGGTGAGTTGAGGTTATTAAATTGAAAAAAAATATTATAAAATAGTTGTGTGAGTTTTCTGTTCTCTAGTGTAAGATTTTCTTCCACTTGGCAATAGCAGGCCTCATGAATTAGCGACATATCACAATGAACAGTGAGAAATCTAAATGTGGCATAGTTTGGGAAAAAGAGAAAAGACTTGCCAAACTTTTCAGATTATTCATAGGACACGTATTTCATTTTGATTATAAGATTATGATTATAAAATGATTGCTAGGTTGTAAACTCACCACACACTCACTACATCCCAACTGCATTGTTTCAAGGTAAATTTGCCTTATTTTAGTGTTTGATAGTAAGATTATGATAAAGCAGGTATTTGCTTTCAGGCATGGTATTTTGCTTGTTGTTGTAAAAATACATTCTTGTTACTTTGTCCTTAGTAAACTGCTGGTGTTTTAACAGAGTTTATAACAGAAGTGTTTTGGGGATAGGAAAATATGGGGAGATCTCACATTGTCAAACTGTTTTCTAAAAGATAGGGTAACCAAAAATTTGCCTGCTTAATTCTTCAGGGCTACGTGTCATATAGAGTAGTGGTCCCAGATTTATAGGATTTACCTCCCAATAAATTACTTTTTAAATTCTACGTTATCAGTAGAGGGGTAAAGTAAAATCCTTGAAACTGAATAAGTAGAACTTTATGAAAAATTCTCTATATTGTTTTCATTTTTGGTCGTCCCATCTCTCTTTGCCTTGAAACATATGTATGTACTACTGAATTGTCACTAATTCCCTCCTCCTAGTATACTGTTTATTGTTATGGCTTCTAATTTAATTCTGTTGTGATCCGAGAATATACTCTGTAACATTTCAGTCATTTGTAATTTATTGAGACTTCTTTTATGGCCTAACATGTGGCTTGTCTTGGTGAATGTTCCATGTGCACTGGAAAAGAATGTCTTTCTGCAGTTGTCAGATACAGCGTTCTATAAATAATATAAATGAGGTCAAATCTTAGATAACACAGTTGATAGCCTTGTTCAAGTCTTAGATAGCCTTAGTAATTTTGGAGGGTAGTTCAATTAGTTACTGAGAAGGGGGTATTAAAATCTACAACAACAATATTTGTATCATGTGTTTTGTATATAGTTCAGTCAGCTTTCTTCTTTTTTTCCTTCACCATGCGGGATTTTAGTTCCCAGACCAGGGATTGAACCCAGGCCCTTGGCAGTGAGAGCACGGAGTCCTAACCACTGGACACCAGGGAATTCCCTAGTTCTGTCAGCTTTTACTTCATGTGTTTTGAAGTTCTGTTTTTGGGTGCATTCATATTAGCATTGTTAATAATGTTAATAATAATATTCCTTTTCTTTATCTGATCTTAATATGGCCGCACCAGCTCTCTAATTGCTTTTTGTTCATTTGGTATATCTTTTTCTTTGTAAAGTGGGTCTCTTGTAGATGGCATATGGTTGGAACTTACTTTTTTTCCTCCAGTCTGAAAATCTCTGCCTTTTAATTGGAGTGTTTGGTTTATTTAGATTTAATGTAGTAGGACTTATGTCTACCATTTGTTCTTTGTTTTCTGCTTGTCCCTCTTTCATTTTTGTTTTAATCAGATATTTTTATATTGTGTTTTAATTCCTCTTTTGATCTTTAGCTAAATTTTTTCATAACCTTTTTAGTGGATGCTTAGGGGTTAAACTAGAGTTAATATTATACCATTTCATGTGAAATTATGCACACTGTCCTTCGTGTTATTGTCACATTTTATATTTACATATATTATAAACCTCCATAATAAACATTTTAATTTTTCCTTTAAACAGTAATTAAGAGAAGAAAAAAGATAATCTTTTCTATTTATCCATATATTTATCATTTCCAGTGCTCTTCATTCCTAATTATAGATCTGAGTTTCACCTGGTATTTTTCTTTAGCCAAAATAACTTTCTTTACTGTTTCTTATAGGGGTATCCTGGTGATAAATTCTCTCTGCTTTCACATACTCCAAAAGGCCATTTGAAGAATAATTTTGAAGAACATTTTGCTAGTTTTTGAATTTGGGTTGACAGACTTTTTTCATCCAGTACTTACGGCTTTCGATTGTCCTCTGGCTTCCGTTGATTTTAATGAGAAGGGAACTCTTATTTATATCATTCTCTGTTTGTAATGTGTTGTGGTTTTTTGTTTTTTGTGTGTTTTTTTTGATATATTTATTTATTTATTTATTTTGGGCTGTGTTGGGTCTTCGTTGCACAACGTAGCCCCCGCTTCGTTGCAAGCGGGGGCTACTCTTCGTTGTGGTGCATGGACATCTCATCACGGTGGCTTCTCTTGTTGCAGAGCATAGGCTTTAGGCCCACAGGCTTCAGTAGCTGTGGCATGCAGGCTCAGTAGTTGTGGGTCGTGGGCTCTAAAGCGCAAACTCAGTAGTTGTGGCGCACAGGCTTAGTTGCTCTGCGGCATGTGCGATCTTCCTGGACCAGGGCTCAAACCCCTGTCCCCTGCATTGACAGGCAGATTCCTAACTACCACCAGGGAAGTCCCTGTAATGTGTTTTGTTTTTTGTGGTATGCGGGCCTCTCACTGCTGTGGCCTCTCCCGCTGCGGAGCACAGGCTCCGGACACGCAGGCTCAGTGGCCATGGCTCACGGGCCCAGCCGCTCCACGGCAGGGGGGATCTTCCCGGACCAGGGCACGAACCCGTGTCCCCTGCATCGGCAGGCGGACTCCCAACCACTGTGCCACCAGGGAAGCCCTAATGTTTTGTTTTAAAGTATTTTTTCTGCCCCATTTTCTTCTTTTCTCTTCTGGAATACTAGTGGCACATCTGTTAGATGGCTTGATGTTACCCATGCCCCCTGGTCACTGAGGCTTTTGCTCATTGTTTTTGATATTTTTTCCCTCTCTTTTTTTTTCAGATTAGGTATTATTATTGATGTGTCTTCAAGTTCACTGATCCTTTTTCTGCCATATTTAAACTGTTAAGTCCATCCAGTAAATTTATTATTTCAGATATTGTAATTCAGTCCTAGATTTTTTTCATTTATTTCTTAAAGCTTCCATTTCTCTGTCGGAATTCCCCATCTGTTCAATCATTATGGTCATTGTTACCTTCGAGTTCTTGAACATATTTATAGTAATTGCTTTGAAATTCTTGTCTGCTAATTCCAACATCTGGGTCAGAGTCTATTTCTATTGGCTATTTACTTTTTCTCTTGCCTCTAGGTTAGATTTTCCTGTGGTTTTTGTTTTGTTTTGGTTTGGTTTTTTATGTGTATCTAGTAATTCTTGGTTGTATGGTTGGCATTGTGTATGTGTAGAGACTCTGGTTTCTGTTATTTTTCTCTGCTAAATTCTGGGTTGTATTATCGCAGGTTGTTATATTGCTGGCTGATTACCATGAACTTGTGGAGTCTTGAAGTTATGCATTGTTTGCATGGATCTATAGAAAGCCTGAGGTGTTTATCAAGCTTTTCTATCTTGGTGGGATTGAAACTGTAAACTGTATACCTGGAGCAGGCAGTAGCTGAAATCTCTGCTCATTTCTTTCAGCCTTCTAGCTGTTGCTTTCAGATGGGCTCTCCTTGGAATCTCTCCTACATATGTACCATTAAAGAGGTAACTGAGGATTTGCAGGAATTTTATGTGTAGATATTAGGGCTCCTACTCTTGGCTCCCTCCTTTTTGTTATTTTCTTCCTTAATACAGCCACTCTGGTAGTCAGTTGACACCTCAAATCTGTAAAACTCTAGTTTTCTGCTTGAGTTCTAACCACCCCATATTGTTGAAACTAGGATTGGCTCTTGGGAAAACCTGTATAAAGGTGACCCTCACCCAGTGAGTGTGGGTTCCCTTCTAGTGTGAATTCCTCCTAGTTTGTACCTGCTTTTTGTTGCTCTTGAGAGCCTTCAAATAGTTGTCCACAGTTAGTAAATGCTATCTGCAAGAGTGTTAGTCCTGTATAAGCTACTCTGCTGTTACCAACACTGGAGTCTGTATTGAAATTATGGGGTAAAAATTAAAATATCTGATAAATGAAATAACTGAGACTATTTAGCATGTACATACTTAGTTTTATTTAATATAGAAGACTAGTTTGTTCCACAATTCCATACAGAATTCCTGATTTCTGTATGTTATTGCTTATATAAGGTTAATGTAAGTAGGTTTTTGAATTAAATTATTTGGTCAGTGAGTAACACATATCAACAGAAGTGATTATGAAGAAATAATCTCAAATTCCTTTTGAGTTTTTTTTTTTTTTTTTTTTTTTTTTTTTTTTTTTTTTGCGGTACGCCGGCCTCTCACTGTTGTGGCCTCTCCCGTTGCAGAGCACAGGCTCCAGACACGCAGGCTCAGCAGCCATGGCTCACGGGCCCAGCCGCTCCGCGGCATGAGGGATCTTCCCAGACCAGGGCACGAACCCGTGTCCCCTGCATCAGGCAGGCGGACTCTCACCCACTGCGCCAACAGGGAAGCCCCCTTTTGAGTTTTTGTTGTAGGTCAGTCATAATTCAGAAATGGTGCTGGTATTCAAAAATTTACCAGGTAAAATTTACAGTCCAGTCACACTCTTGGAAAACATTGAGAGTCACAGTCTTACAAGCTGTTAAGTAAGCATTGTGTATGTTTGTTCAGCCATGTGTCTGCAAAATGCAGTTACTTTTGATGACTGTGCATTGTACTTACTTTATTTGACAAAATCATGCCTGTTCACCAAGAGGTACACAGAAGTCTTTCTGTATATAAGACATGTATAGCAGTACTGAAGGTACCATCTAGCTGTACTTTACATGTACAGAGATGTCTTTAATTTTCTGCTAATTGGATTCCTCCTCCCCACTCCCTCATGTACTAGATTATAATATATATAATAAAAGCTTAAAATGGGCTTTCTCTATTGCTCTTTTTCCTTTTTAAACAATTCTAGGAGAGATTTCACTAATGCATCATTTAATGTCTAACCATGGTTCAAGTAATTGGACCTTAATGCCTGAGAACTTTGGCTTAAAATAAAACAAATTTATTCCTACCCAATATGGCTACTTTTTCTTCTTATTTAAAGATGTTCTTTGATTAAAACCTTTTGCCCTTTAGTCTGGTTTAAGCATTTAACCCTAAAATCTTGTTTCTGTCTTAAAGAATATTTTGTAGTTTTTAAATAAAAACTATCAGGGTTAGAACTAGAATATATAATAATAATCTAACATGATCACTTGTAGTATATAGGATATTTAAATAATGATTTTTATCCTTTCAATATTTCATAAAAAGACAGCCTAAGAAAAATTTACCCTTTATTTTTCTAAATTTGTTTTTAAAAAAGCAATAATATTGCTTTCTTTATGAAAGTTGTCTGGTGTTTAAATTGCTGAAGGAAATGGTAATGATAAGGTGATTATTTAAGGCTCCAACTCATTTTTCATCTGAGAATTAGTACATTCTTTTAATGAAGTATTTAGTGTGTGGCTGTCACCCTTATTATATTCTCTAATTTTTCAGTACTGGAAAATGGAATAGGAACTGAAATGCTCCTTGATCTTTAACTTCTAAAATCATCCGTGCTTATCAGAAGAAAAAGATTCATTTGAAAGAGAAGGGAGGACTTTGTGAGAAATTAATGGTAGCTGATGGGCATCAGCACTAACAAGTCAGTGAAAACTTGTGTACCATTCACAGTGGAGTCGTGTGTGTATGTGCACACGCGTGAATGAAAATTATTTTATACCTGCTGAGAAAACATATTTATTTTAAGCATTGGTAGGGATGGTATCTTTCCTACACCGCTGAATCCCATGTCAACCACAGTTCTTGTCTCATAGCAGGTCTTAATCTTATACTTTATCACATACCTTATTCCACCCGTATCAAGTGCCTACAATATGTAATACCACTGTAGGTTCTTTGGAGAGCATAAAGTTATGTAAAATATGGTTCTTGACTTCAAAAAAAACTTACAGTTGTAGAGAAGAATTACATTCTCATGAAAATTATGCAGTGAAAGGTAGATAGTACATGATAAATGCATAGCAAATGCTACAAGATAGTAAGATCCGCAGTAATTATTGAAATGTAAAATGAATGCTGGCACAAGGAGGTATATTTGTTGCAGAAATGAATAAGATCATATACAATTAGGATGATCAAGGAAGGCTTTGTTTAAAAATGCCGCAAAAGGGACTTGCCTAGTGGCGCAGTGGATAAGACTCCCTGCTCCCTGTGCAGGAGGCCTGGGTTCTATCCCTGGTCAGGGAACTAGATCCCACATGTGTGCCGCAACTAAGAGTTCACATGCCTCAACTAAGGAGCTTGTATGCCACAAATAAGGAGCCTGCAAGCCACAAATAAGGAGCTGACCAGCCACAACTAAGGAGCCTGCCTGCCGCAACTAAGACCCCATGCAACCAAATAAATAAATATTTTAAAATAATAATAATAAAGATTATTTATTTTTAAAAACCACAACAAAAGAGCTAAACCCTTGAGGTGTATATTTGATTTGTATAGATAAGATGATACTCCAAGGAAGAAGAGAAATTAACATATAATACAAGACTACCTACTATGCACTGTATAAATATTATGTCATAAATATTAACTTTAAGACATTTCTTTGTTGTCTTCCTACCAGGCACTTTACATACAATATGTAATGTTTATCTATACCCCTAATTTATCCTTTTGTGCTTTATATCCCTAACACAGTAGGACTTTAATATCACTAAATGTCAGGAAGCCATATACATGGTGAACATGAACTGGTTGAATGAGAAATTATTATATTGACCACGCCTTTTTTTATTTTATTTTTTAAAGATTTATTATTTATTTATTTATTTATTTATTTATTTATTTTTGGCTGCATCGGGTCTTAGTTGCAGCACACGGGATCTTCATTGAGGCATGCAGGATCTTTTGTTGTGGCGCGCAGGCTTCTGTCTAGTTGTGGCATGCGGATTTTCTCTTTCCAGTTGTGGCACGCAGGCTCCAGGGTGCATGGGCTTTGTAGTTTAAGGCACGCAGGCTCTAGTTGAGGCACATGCGCTCAGTATTTGTGGCACGCAGGCTTTAGTTGCCCCGCGGTATATGGGATCTTAGTTTCCTGACCTAGGATCGAGCCCACTTCCCTTGCATTGTAAGACAGAATTCTTTCCCATTGGACCACCAGGGAAGTCCCTGACCATGCTCTTATTAAGTCAATTCACTCATCAGATATTTGTTGATCACCTCCTATATGCCTAGTTCTGTTACATTATAGGCAGTGGATATACAATAGTGAGCAAAATATCCTAAGTCCATACCATTATGAAGTTTACATTCTAGTATGTAAAGTTAGGCCATAAATGCAAATATAATACTTCATGAGGTTATAAGTGCTGTGGAGAAAAGTAAAAGTAAGGTCAGGGAGATAAAGAGTACTGGTGAAAGGGTTAAGATATTGATGTTTTGTAAAAGGTAATCAGGAAAAGCCTTTCTGATAAAGTGATATTTGAACAGAGATCTAAAGGAATTGAGGAAGTAAGTTGTTTATGTATCTAGGGAAGAACATTCCAAGCATCAAGTGCAACAAGTTCAAAGGTACTTGGCATGTTAAAGGAATAGTAAGGCTGGTTCAGTTAGAGTGGAGTGAGGGAGAGGGGCAAGTGTTAGGAAATAAGCTTACAGAGGGATAGTTCTAGGGGACAGAGGTCTAAGTCCATGTAGGCTGTAGCAAGGATTTAGACTCTAGACTTTTATTCTAAGTAAGATAGGAAGCTGTTGGAAGGTTTTAATCAGAGATTTGACATGTTCTGATTTAGGATTTAAAAGAAATCACTGGCTGCTGTGTGAAAAATAGACTGTAAAAGGGTAAGGGTGGAAAGCAAAAAGATCCATTAAGAGCTGATTGCAAAAAAAAAAGAAAGAAACTAATAAAATAACCTTTCATTTAAGAAATGCTAGGCTACCAAAATTAAAATAGAGATCTAGCAAAAAATCAAAGTTAACAAATACTGAGCACTCATCATATGAGAATTGTGGTGTATAAAACACTCCCTGTCCTTACAGTACAAAGATAACTTTCATAATGGAAAATTTTCTATATGTTGATGGAACTGATTAACTTAGCTTACTCTTTGAAGAATGGAATATCCTCTTGTTTATAAAGTACTTAATCTTATAATAAAGGTAAGAACTGGTAGCAACAATGATTTTACTTTGAAATCTTTATTTTACCCCTTTAAATTAAATACCTAAAATCATAGCCCAAAATATTCAACTTGAAAGTTTCTGTGGAGAGCCAATATTCAGCTTGTCATCATCCCCAGAGCTAATTCCTGTAGCTGTCACTGCAACTTCAATAAGCCTATTTCTCCCTAGAAATTACAAGTAAAATACCATACACCTGGAGATTAGAGTGGAATTGATACCATTTTTCCAGGAAAAGAAAATATTTTGGTAAGCATCCTGAGAAGGATGCCCCAGAATGCCTATAGGAAGTGGATATTCAGTTAATCCAAGTGAGAGGATTTAAAAAAAAACATTACCAACTGTACTGGCTCCATAGTTAGTCCTCTGTCATTTCTAATATAGCAGAAGCCTCTTTTAGCATATCATTGGCATTTAAAATACGGATTTTCCTTTAATGATTATTTAAAACAACTTAAACCCGTAGAGTTTTTTCCTTCCTGTCTTACATATATTTATGTAAGGATAGAACTTGGCTTTTGTAAAGTATTTTTTTGGCCCATTTTGGGATGTCCTAAGTTTAGTATAAGTTAGTGAAATTGATTCTTTTATTGGGTTGGCCAAAAGTGCCTTTGGTTGTTAAATAAAAATAAAAGACATTTTTCATTTTCACCAAGAAGTTTATTGAACAAAGTATTCACCGTTTTGTTCCACTACCTTCTGCCATTTTTCAGGCAACTTCATAATTCTGTTTTCCTAAAACTTTTTATCTTTTTGAGCAAAGAACTGTTCCCGGTGCCTTTTACAGTCTTCCAAGGATTTTTTTAACATTAAGAGAATTTTGGAAAGACCAAAATAAATGGAAATCTGAAGTGCCAATGTCTGGTAAATACGGCAGATGAATCAGAACTTTCCAGCCAAGCTGTAAGAGTTTTTTTGCCTGGTCATTAAAGAAACATGTGGTCTTGCATTATCCTGATGGAAGATTGTGCGTTTTCTGTTGACTAATTCTGGACACTTTTCCTCGAGTGCTGCTTTCAGTTGGTCTAATTGGGAGCAGTACTCGTTGGAATTAATCGTTTGGTTTTCCAGAAGGAGCTCATAATAGAGGACTCCCAATCCCACCATGTACACAACGTCACCTTCTTTGGATGAAGACCAGCCTTTGGTGTGGTTGGTGGTGGTTTATTTCACTTGCCCCACGATCTCTTCCCTTCCACAGTATTGTACAGTATCCACTTTTCATCGCCCGTCACAATTTGTTTAAAAATGGAATGTTTTCATTACATTTCAGTAGAGAATTGCATGCAGAAATACGGTCAAGAAGGTTTTTTTTGCTTAACTTATGTGTAACCCAAACACATAAGCGATGAACATAACCAAGCTGGTACAGATGATTTTCAGTGCTTTAACTGGATATTTTCAGTGTGTCGTCTCTCTCCTGCATGGTGTAACATTGACTGTTCTCAATTAATGTCTCGATTTGTTCGCTATCAACTTCAACTGGTCTACCCCGACCATGGAGCATCGTCCAGGGAGAAATCTCCATCACGAAACTTCGCAAACCACTTTTGACATGTTTGATCAGTCACAGCACCTTCTCCATACACTGCACAAATCTTTTTTTGCATTTCAGTTGCGTTTTTACCTTTCTTGAAATAATAAAGCATAATATGCCAAAAATATTGCTCTTTTCCTTCCATCTTCAATATTAAAATGGCTACACAAAAATTCACCAATTTTGATGTCTTTTTTTAAATGCATGCTGATATGACAGCTGTCATATAAAATCTAACAAAATTATTTCGAATGAAGTTAAAGACAACTGAGCGCTACCAGAGCCACCTTACGGAAGAGAACGAATGAACCTTTGGCCAACCAAATAATTTAATTGAAATATTTTGAGGGAGCACCAAAATTTTCAAATACATTGATTAAATTTTTATGTCTGTGATTTTTGTATATAATAATAGTGTTTCACAAAGCAAATTCCTCTTCCCAAGATTGTTAGCTGTTTCTTCACACAGCCCTTTCCACAGTGCTTTCCATATAGAAAGAACTTCCATTTATACTAGGCAACATAAAGTAGTAGGAAAAATATGAACTTTAGAATCTCGGCTCTGCTATTCATTTGGTGGATGGCAAATACTCTCTTTAGCCTTAGATTTCTATAAAATGGAGATGTTAATACCTTCCTCACAAGTTACTGCAAGGATTATGATGAGAAAATATGTAAAGTTAAGCACTCAGTATTACCTTTTTTCTTGCCTACTTGATTTGATTGATTACTTCACACTCCTTACAGATTATTGTTACAGCATTGGCTTACAGCACCCTCACAGCACATTAGAATCATCTGGAGATTTTGGGGGTTTTTGTTGTTTTTGGCCACACCACGGGTCTTCAGGGATCTTAGTTCCCCGACCAGGGATCAAACCTGTGCCCCCTGCAGTGGAAGCGTGGAATCTTAACCACTGGACCACCAGGGAAGTCCCTCATCTAGACAATTTTAAATGAAATGTACTAAGGACCTAGCCCCACCCAAACTAGTTGAATCTGTCTTTGGGGCTGGGACCCAAGCATCTGGTGTTTTGCTTGTTTTTAAGTTTCCTGGGTAATTCCAATGCACTGTAGGTGTTGAGAACTACTGGTCTTGAAGGAAGGACTTCACACATAACCTTTCAAGAAAGCTTTCCTGAAGTATTTAGTTCTAATTCTCAAATGTAAAAATAAAAGAGTGGGGGGACCTATGGGGTCATGTTAACCTATTTACTCTTCCGTGTCGAATATATTTAATTTTGTAGATAATGGAGGCTTGTTGCTTTCTTTGAGTGTATAGTTCTCTGGGGAATTCCCTGGCGGTCCAGTGGTTAGGACTCTGCACTTCCACTGCAGGAGGCACGGGTTAGATTCCTGGTTGGGGAACTAAGATCCCACAAGCCGCGCAGTGTGGCCAAAAAAAAAAAAATTGTATATTTCTCAGATCTACCAGTTAATGTTCTGGTCCCTCTATTTTTGTTTAATTAATTTATGTATTTATTTTATTTTTTGGCTGCATTGGGTCTTTGTTGCTGCGCGCAGGCTTTCTCTAGTTGTGGTGAGCAGGGCTACTCTTCTTGTGGTGCGCGGGCTTCTCACTGCAGTGGCTTCTCGTTGCAGAGCACGGGCTCTAGGTGCGCGGGCTTCAGTAGTTGTGGCACGTGCGCTCAGTAGTTTTTTTTGGCTCACGGGCTCTAGAGCGCAGGCTCAGTAGTTGTGGTGCACGGGCTTAGTTGCTCTTCGGCATGTGGGATCTTCCCCACCAGTTATCGAACCAGCCTGAACTGGCAGGCGGATTCTTAACCACTGCACCAACAGGGAAGTCCCTGTTCTGATCCCTCTTAATTGTCATTTCCTCACATTATATTTGCTTGTGTTAATTGAATCTTTGTTTTTAAAAAATCCTTTTTCATATTTGATTGGAGAGATTCAGTGGCATTTGTTTTTCCATCTAGTTGAAGTTTATCAGCGTTTTCCTTAACTGTCACTCTGCATATAAATTTAAAATTCCTTTTATAATTCCTTTTTCTACAAGAAACTGAGTACATTGATTTCTTTTGTTTCCTGTTTTCTGGGGTCGGGAGGAGTCAATGGGCATAAGTGTTGCTAATTTTTCTTTTACTTGATTTAAAAAAACAGGCTTGGGCTTCCCTGGTGGCGCAGTGGTTGAGAGTCCGCCTGCCGATGCAGGGGACACGGGTTCGTGCCCCGGTCTGGGAGGATCCCACGTGCCGCGGAGCGGCTGGGCTCGTGAGCCATGGCCGCTGAGCCTGTGCGTCCGGAGCCTGTGCTCCGCAGCGGGAGAGGCCACAGCAGTGAGAGGCCCACGTACCGCAAAAAAAAAAAAAACAGGCTTTCTCAAATCTGTGATCATCTGCTAAATAGTATTATGGATAGTCATGCCTAAAGAATTATCTGAGGGACTTCCCTAGCAGTCCAGTGGTTAAGACTCCATGCTTCCAGTGTAGGGGGCGAGGTTTGATCCCTTGTTGGAGAACTAAGGTCCCGTATACTGTGCAGCGCGGCCAAAAAAAATTAAGAATTATCTGAGAATTCAGACAGAAGTGAACTCAAAGAAGCCAGTGGATAAAAGTACTAATCAACTATTTGTACTGCACTGTGTGCTTTCTGATGTGTTTTCACACGCATTAGCCATTCTTACAACTAACATTTTCAAGAATATCTGTTGCATGTCAGGTACTAAGATAACAAAGATGAAATATGAGCCTTGTCCTCCAGTGGTTAAAGTCTAGAGGGAAAGACTGGGAGGTAAATAGGCCATTATAATCAGTGTAATAAAAGCTCTGAAAGAAGAAATGCAGGGGACTTCCCTGGTGGCGCAGTGGTTAAGAATCTGCCTGCCAGTGCAAGGGACATTGGTTCGAGCCCTGATCCAGGAAGATCCCACATGCCACAGAGCAACAAAGCCCGTGTGCCACAACTACTGATCCTGCGCTCTAGAGCCTGTGAACCACAACTACTGAGCCCACGTGCCACAACTACTGAAGCCCCCGTGCCTGGAGCCCGTGCTCTGCTACAAGAGAAGCCACCGCGATGAGAAGCCCGTGCACAGCAACGAAGAGTAGCCCCTGCTCACTGCAACTAGAGAAAGCCCGCACACAGCAATGAAGACCCAATGCAGCCATAAATAAATAAATAAACAAACAAATATATTAAAAAAAAGAAGAAATGCAGGGTGCTTTTGGAATATATAGAAGTGTTTAATTAGATTGGAAGATGGTGGGATTGAAGAAATCTGGGAATGGGTTACGGAGGTTTTTCTCAGAGTTATCAGGGAATGGATCCTGAAGGATCTATCAGCTAGACAGATTGAGCTGGGAGCAGGGGAGGATATTCCTGTGTTATATTATGAGAATAGATAGATGGGTGTAACTCTAACAATACCCTCCCTGAAAGACCTCATTAGTTAGCACTTTTCACTAACTAGAACTTTAATTTTTTAAAAAGCCTCAAAATTTGTAAACCTCATTCCATTTTCACAGAAGGTAAACAGACCTTCCCTGTGCCTCCCTCATGAAAAAAAATTTTCAATTTCTAAGCTAGCCCATAATAAAATATTCTTAGAAGCCAGAAAGATTATATATCTTGAACAAGTAGGCAGTTTAATAAATATTTCATGTCCGAGCAAGCTATGAGATCTTGGGAAGGATTTCTGGATTTTCCTAAGTAAGAACATTTCAGTTCTGCTTTAATATTTTCAGATGATCTCTCCCAACACCCCCCACACACATTTTTCCTGTCAGTTTTACATAGTTTCTTAAAGCAGGATTTTATGCCTATTGGTGCTTTGCTGTAATCCTAGAATTCTTGCAGAATTTCAAAACATTTTGTTCCCTTAGCCCACAGGACCATGGGTTATTGTGACTGATACTCAATTCTGATAGGAAGAGAGCTACTGTATATGAAAGAGTTTCTATGTAGAAGATCAGCCCTAAGCAGTTTACATAATGATTTCCCTTAATTTTCACAGTAATCTAGTCAATTAAGTGTACTATTATCTTAAGCCCATTTTACAGATGAGAAAATTGAAAAACAGAAAGATGACCTGTCACGTAAGTGGCCTACCCAGAATGTAAACATTTCACCTTTTAGGTTTTAGCCATCTCACCTTAATATCTTTTGCTTTCAATATGTGATTTGTATGTCTTTGTAGTCATAGTAATACTCTGGAATTATTGAAAGAAGTCTTTATGTACACTGCTTTTTTTAGTGCCTTCCTTTGCCAGATGAAGTCCATATTCTTTGCAGGTCTTTCTTAGTCTGGCTTTCAACATATATATATAGCTTCATTCTAATCCTTTTAAATATTGTGTGCTCCAGTCGGTCTGGGCTACCTAACCGTTCTTGAAAATCATTGCGGCCAAAACTGGATATCACCATTATAGAACGAATTTCTGGGATACAAGATTTGGTTTAGTGCCACATTGTCAGCTGCTAGATTATTCCAGTAGTCACTATACTCATTGCTGGTTTGCAGTACTAAATAGATGGTTGTTTTCAGTTGATGTTGGAGGGGGAACACATTTTTTTTCAGGCTTTCTTATTGTCTATAAAATATGTTTTTCCTTCATACTCTATATTCTTTATCTCTGGATGAAAAGTGATTTTTAATGGGTGTTAAACTTTTCCTGATGCATAAAATTTTGAGCTGACAAAGTTGACATTCTGCTTTTAATTCATTATCTAATACTATTATATAAAAACTTGAAAAAGATTAGAATTTTTGTCCAACTTTGCATGCATTAATTAATTATAAACACTTGCTAGTTTTGAAAGGGCATAATATTCTTCCTAAAGTTATCTAATGCACTATATTAACCTATTTCTGTGTTCATTTTGCCTTTGTAAATTTTAAGTTATTTTTGTTCATAAAATTAACAGCTTTCACAGACATTAATTATTGCAGCATTTATTCTTTTTCTTTTTTTTGCGGTACGCGGGCCTCTCACTGTTGTGGCCCCTCCTGTTGCGGGGCACAGGCTCCGGACGCGCAGGCTCAGCGGCCATGGCTCAAAGGCCCAGCCGCTCCGCAGCATGTGGGATCTTCCCGGACCGGGGCATGAACCCACGTCCCCTGCATCAGCAGGCGGGCTCTCAACCACTACGCCACCAGGGAAGCCCTAGAGTGCTGATCTGTATTTGAAACTGAGTATTCATATATTAATCCAAATGGACCCACCTTTATACAATTAATGTTACATTGATTTGATTGATGGTAATTTACACAACCACATGATCTTTGATCGTGCACAGTTTCTGATGTTCAAGTAAGCATTCTGCAATTTTAAGTCTAATAGCTGATTTTGGTTGAATATTGAGGCTGATGCCTAACTTTGGCACATCTCTAAATGCTACTAAACGTTACAGAACCAAGACAATTATACTTTTATTCAGGTCTTCCTTAATCCTACCACATCATACTTATTGCCTACAGATAAAGATTTGCTCCTTTTCTATACT
>NW_006773138.1:1098101-1099206 GCF_000442215.2 Lipotes vexillifer | reverse complement strand
CTTTCCCTAGACAGATTACTTATAGTTCATTCTTTCATCTTTGGCCTTCTTTCTGTTTCTTCTCATTTTAATTCAGCAACATTTATGGAGTGCTTAAACTCTGAGTGCTTTGTATGGTATGTTTTTCAACCATGTGAAATCTTTAAAACTGCCTTTAAATCCCAACTCAAATGTCATTGCCTGAGGATTTTTCTCAGCTTCTTGAGTAGGGCCTTCTTACATCTGTATTGTCATATCATTTTCTACTTCCTTAGTTCATAGCACTCATTGCATTGTAACACAAGGAATGGTTTGAGTCTATCTCCTTTGCCAAACTGTGAGCTCCTTGAATCCAAAAAGCACATCTTGTTCATTTTTGTGTCCCTAGAGAACTTTAGACAGTGCCTCAAGTAAGCAGGTACTTAGTATAAGGTAGTTAACATCATATATGCATTTTAATTTATAGGAATTTTACACTGCATGCCTAACAAAAAGGAATGATTGAAATAATCTGCAGTTTTACCTGCCATTCTTCCCAGTAAGTGGATAGCTAGGATTGGACGTGAAGTAGAGAGTATGAATCTGTTGTTCCTTCAGTCACTTTCTGTTCCCACATGCCTCTCAAAGTGAACATCTCACCAGGATTGAGTGTGGTATGGTGGTTTCTGACATAGTGATTTCCTAAGGATTTATCAAGGGCAATTTTGACTAGATTGACTTTCTCCATATGTACACTAACTTTAGAACCTAACTCATTATAAAAGATAGGAATGCCACTATACAGTTTAACTAAATGAACATTCTGTCCTTACTCTGAGTTCCTGTAGTAGTTTGTTTTTATGACTCAAATGATATTTTTGCTCCTTAGTTCTTAGCTATTTGTTCATGTCTAATCTCACCCGTTGGAAAGCAAGGATCCTCTTTGTATTTGACATGCTGGTTTTCACATGATATTCATTTTTAGAATAAATAGACATTTTAATGTGCTTTCATTGTGCTAAGGTCTAAGGAATAACCCAGAAGCCATATCCTTTAACTCAACCATCCAGTGGTCATCCCTTTACTTGATGCCTTTTGCTAAATTTTCCCTCCCAATTATCACGTCTCTTTTTCCACAGCTCTTCCG
>NW_006773138.1:1052214-1098010 GCF_000442215.2 Lipotes vexillifer | reverse complement strand
CTCTTCCGACGTGTTGCAGCAGCTCTACCTGGAATGGAAAGCACACAGGACAGAAGCAGAGAAGACAGTATCCTTTTTGTTTCATCAGGAAATTTTATTGTTACTACAAGTCTTTAGAGCCCCACTTGGTTGGCTTAGGAATATTATGCCATTGCCTTTTACAGCCAAGAATTGATGGTTTAGGAGCAAAAAGTTTTTCTATAACGAATGAGATCTGGTTATCCAGTTGCATTCTTTGCAGGCTGCTGTTCACTACGATTAATCATTGAGAAGGTTTGTGTTTGTTTGCTTGCTTGATTTTTAATGAGCAGGAAACTCTTAACATCCCACCCTCCTGCTTCTTAATTTTGACATCCCTTGGCTCTGGGCTTTTTCCCCACAATATATATCATATTTCCTTCCCCTGCTTTTTCTATCATTTGAACTGTCTACTTGGCATAGGCAGGAGATAACTAAGTTTGGAGCTTTATCGTGGCCTCTTCTTTCAGAAATGGGACAGAATGAAGCACATGTAATATTAGTTATTTAAAAGAATTTTGAATTTTGATATTTTCCTTGTTTGTCTCATATTTACCTTCTAGTGTTTTTCCATATGCAGACAGTTTTATTAAGCCATAGAATTCATAGCACTTTGTATTCAGCTCTTCCCACTTCTGAATGTTTTATGTTTTCTAAGCCTTTATTTTAGCAGCATAATGTGTTCTATAGAGTTGAAGCCCCATTATTTATTAAATTCTCTCCCTGTTGTGGAACTCTCTTATAGGCTATTTTCAGATTTTTATTATAGATAATTTTTTAAGGAACATCATCTTTATATGATTTTTTACTCCTGTAGAATAATTTCCTTAGGATAGATTTCCATGAGTAGGAATTAACCTTATTCTGAACCTTGTGGCATATAGGAGATATAAGCAAGTTTATTCCATATGAGCACCTTATATGGTGAGCGAGCTATATAGAAAATACTGGCTGAGTGGTCTCTGAAGCCAAATAGGAATGGAAGGGGGTCTTAGCAGAATTGTCGATGTTCAGCAGAATTGGAATTGTACTTTCCCATTTATAGTTCCTTAGCTTTTGTTTCAGTGATTGACATAAAACTGGAAAAGCCTCAGGAGCAACCAGTCAGCGAAGGAGGCTGTTCCTGCTAATCCCCCATGGCATCTTCAACTTTCCTCCAGAAGCTCACTGCTTTGGCCCCCTTACTCTTTCATTGACTGCAGTGTGAATATTGGCTTGAACCTTTTCCCTTCAGTAATAACGTATTGCAATTCAGCATTGCTGCCTGTCTCTTGGAGATGATCTATTAGCTTCACAAGCACAAAAAAGTCAGTGTCTTCATTATTTATATTTTACAAAAAGCCAAACAATTCCAGCATATTCCAGTGGTAACTTTAAAAATTAGATACATTTTCTTAACATTTTTGTTTCCTTTTTAATGTTATGAGAATGTACTTCAAAATGATGGAAATCTCAACAGTATGTGGCTTGGTTAAGGAGCAGTTGTTCACAGCAGCACTTGCCTACCTACTTGATCTCTCCCTGCTTTACTTGCTTGTTCTTTACCCCATTTCCTATTCCAGTCCTTCCTCCGTCAAAACAAACAAGAGGGGGCAAAGCAGTAGTCAGACCAAGCCCATTGGAATTATCCTTCAGTTTTAGCAATACCACTTGCTCTCAAGATATCCAAAATTATTCTTAAACACTGACATAAATTACTTAGACCTTAATTGAGGTCAAAACTCAGCTATCATGGTAGGCAGTGCTGGAATAAGGAAAGCGTTCTGGTGTGTCTTCAGAATGAGTCCTAATGAACATACTGAGTACTTAGAAGTAAATGAACATAAAATATATTTCTGACCAAAACAAATGATTCTTTCACATGTTAGACTCCGGGAGAGAAAAGTAAAAGTGCTTCAGAACAGGTTTTAAATATTTAATTCTTCTAAGAGCTATTTCTTCCAGGATTTTAAATTTGTCAAAATCGAGTTCTTCTGTTTGTTTAAAAAACAAAACTAAACATTTTTAGGCAATAGATTTCTCTTGAGTTTTCTTTTTCTTTCTTCCTTTCTTTCTTTCCTTCTTTCTTCCTTCCTTTCTTCCTTGTTTTTGAAATGCTGTGCAGGCAAGGCACTGTAGAAATCAAATTCCTTTAAGAAGAACCAGTGGAAGAATTTAAATTTGGCACTTTGATTGAAACTACTGTAACCAGTAGAAACAATGATACCTAAAGCTTACCAACAAAAGAATCCTCAAGAGAATAGCAAATACTTTGCCCAGGACAATTGAGGTCAAATTGAAAGTGGAAACAGTTTTCTTATAAGCCCTAGAGGCAGATCTGAAAAAGCATACATAGAAGAGGGAAAGAAGAGAATGAAAATAAAACTTAATATTATGCAGATTTATGCCTTATTTTTCAGCGTTTTTTTATGTTCTCTCAATCCAGTTTTGCTTTTTATTAGATCTGTATAGTTTGCTTAATTAACTAGTGATTTAATTTTATATTTAAGCTACAATTAATCTTTTTTCTTTGGTGATATTTATTTCTTTGCCTTTTTTAAAACTACTTTCAATGTTTAGATGTTTTATTCAGTCTATTTAGAGCTTCATAACAATGGCAATATGTATTTCCCTTAAAACACTGCAAACAAATATACTAGGAGTGCACCATTTTAATCTTTACTAGTTATTGTGAGATTGCTGTGTAAGTTAATAAATACATTTGTAAATACATTGTTTGCAAGAAGAAAATTTCTGAGTTACAGCTCAGGAAAAGCCTGCTGAATTTATGTTGTAAGCATTACTTAACACAGTATAAGGATGAAAAGACAACAAAAATATCTTCATACTTCCTCATCCCCTCATTGCAACAAAACCCTTAACTGGGAGAACCTTATTCCTTCCCCTCTTCCTCCTCCACTTCCCACTTATTGTCCAACCTTATAATATTCAGAGAGCACTTGGATTATGGGTCTGAATAGAGAAATGCTTTCAGATAATCATTAGCCCACATACCCCAGTAACTTGTACTCAGACGGGATGGAGTTGTAAAGTGCTTTTATAATACAATATTATTGTTAAAGGCAAGGGTTGACTCTTTTGTTTTATTTTGACATGGCATGTCCTGAAATAAATATCAATTCAATATGGCGATGGGTCATATTCTTTATTTGGAAGAAGTTGTGATTTCTGACATGGGGGTGATTGTGTTCCTACACTGTAGCATTTGATTCTTTTTAATGTATACTTAAGGCAGTAACCAGTTAATGCTGCTTTTAATATTGGTCTTTTTATTTAGCTGGGGTTCTTCAACCGAAGCAGTGAAGTGTGTTCATAGTGCACTTCTTTTTTTAATAAACACAGTTTTGCTGCCCAAAGAATGTATAAATAAACACAAAAGAAAACATTTATTGACTTTGTTTCCCATTCCTGCCAAAGTGCTGAATTACCATGTGCTACTTCCTCCCTAGGACTATAAAGGGAATGTGCAATCCAGAAAAATAGCAAAACAACAACAAAACTGAGAAACCCTTGGGAAGTCACAAGACTCTTTTCAACTGTTGAGGGTGAGGGAAAGTGGCTGCAACTTGAAAGATAGGGCCTGGCTTTCCTGGTGGCGCAGTGGTTGAGAATCCGCCTGCCGATGCAGGGGACATGGGTTCGTGCCCCGGTCCGGGAAGATCCCACTTGCTGCGGAGTGTTTGGGACCGTGAGCCATGGCCGCTGAGCCTGCACGTCCGGAGCCTGTGCTCCGCAACGGGAGAGGTCACAACAGTAAAAAAAAGATAGGGCCACTGGTGGAGGCAGTAATAGGATGTGTTAAGAAAAGCAGTTTAAGTTCTGCTTATGCATCCTCACTCCTAACTCCACCTTTGCCTTTGGACAGGGGTGGCAAACTGCCCTCGCACCAAATCCAGCCTGCTACCTGTTCTTAAATTAAGTTCTTTTAGACCTCAGCCATACTTTATCACTGCAAAGATGGAGTTGAGTAGTGGAAACAGGCTTTAGGGTAAACCACAGCTCTCCCCGGTACTATAGAAATGGAGGCCACAGCCCAGACTACAGGCTCAGGTATCCACAGCGGTAATGTCAGGGCAGTATAAAATCCCTGAGAGGGGATTTCCTGGTGGCTTAGTGATTAGGATTCCGTGCTTTCACTGCCTTTGCCCCAAGTTCAATCCCTGGTTGGGGAACTGAGATCCTGCAAGCCGCGCAGCACAGAAAAAATATAAAAAATCCCTGAGAAGTGAGGAGTTGATGAAACTAGGTGGGGAATAACCTGCCTGCCTTAGGCCTTTTACTCACTCTTTACCCTTTCAAAGCATCAGTTAGTGGACTGTGATCTAGGGGGACTGCCTCCTGCAAGAGCTGCTTCTTCCTAAACTGGGTTTAAAGGTAAGGCCCTGAAATAAAGTTTGGTGAGATGATACTGAATGGGAACAATACATGTGGTCTTGTGGTACCTAGAACTCTGTCCCAAGGTTTGTCCTTTCCCCATCTTAAAACTTGACATTCTGGTCTTTGACCCTTGCCCAGTATACCATCCCAGAGTTATAACCCATACCCCAGGAGAATTTGGACTCATAAGTCAGAGCAGTTGGATACCTGAAAACTGCCTCAAAAGAAAAAGTGAATACCATTTGAAGCAGAACTACTTGAAAAGACAGCCAATAATTTAAAGATGGCATGATAAATATTGAAGAGGTAAAATACTACCAGTATGGAACAAGAATCATAAAGTAATCAAATATATTAAGTGAAAAATATAATAGTTGAAATAAAAAACAGGTTAAGTAGTAGACTGGATTCTATTCATTGAGTTAGTGAGAACGTTCAATTGAACTCTTTCATTAGAAAACAAAGAAACAGAAAAATAAAGATTAGGAGGAGAATAGTATATATAGCAACATTCAGAAGTTCCAGGGAGATGAAAATCAGGAAAATTAAAGTACTGAAAACAAAGGATTTTGAAGATAGTATTTGTGACAGGCATCTGTGTATCTTCTGAATGCAGTTTCTGAAATGGTATCTGCCTCCTGGTACTCATACATTTGCATTATCCTTTCCCCTTGAACATAGGCTGCACCTGGTGACTTTCATCTAAGAAATAGGACACAGCAAAAGTTACATCACTTTGAAGGTTAGATTATGAAAGACTGTGGCTTTTGTCTTGTTCACACAATCTGACTCATTTGCTTTTATGCAGCAATCTGCCACATTTGAGCTGCCTGGAGAGAGGCCCAGCAGCAAGGAACTGAGGGCAGCCTCCAGCCAATGAGGAACTGAGTTTCTTCTTAATAAGTCAGCCTGCAAAGAACTGAACAAAAAACAAGCCACAGACAAAATATTTGTAGATTGCATGCTTGATAAAGGACAAGCATTCAGAATATATGAAGAACTCTCATAACTTGATAGAAAAGACATAGAAATTGCTTGATATCATTAGTCATTATAGAAATGCAAATTAAAACCACAATGAAATACTACTACATACATATCAGAAAGGCTAAAATTTAAAAGATTGGCCGTACGAAGTTTAAAGATGAGGAGCAACTAGGAATTCTCATACACAGCTACCTGAGATTTTGGAAAAACAGTTTGGAAGTTTCTTTAAAAGTTAAATATACATTTATATATAGTAGCCATTCCACACCTAAGTATTTACCCACAAGAAATGAAAGCATGTGTCTATACAAAGACTTGCACACAAATGTTCATAGCAGTTTTACTTGTATTAGCCAAGAACTTGAAATAACCCAAATGTCCATCAGAAGGTGACTGTGTAAACAAATCATGGTACATGCTTACTGTGGAATAGTATGCCATAAATCAGAATGAACTGTTGATACCAACAACATAGCTGAATATCAGAAAATTATCCTTCGTGAAAAAAGTTGGACAAAAAAAGTAAAGTATATATGTTTTCATTTATATAAAATTCTAAGAAATGCAAACTAAACAATAACCCTCCTTTTCTCCCTTTCTCCAGTCCCTGGTAACCTCTATTCTGCTATCCGTCTCTATGAATTTGCCTATTCTAGGTACCACATATAACTGGAGTCATACAATATTTGTCCTTTTGTGTCTGACTTCCTTCACTCAGCATGATGTTTTCAGTGTTCATCCATGTTGTAACATGTATCAGATTTGATTCCTTTTTGTGGCTGAATAATATTCCACTGTATGTATATACAATATTTTGTTTATTCATTCATCTGTTGATGGACACTTGTGTTGTTTCTATCTTTTGGCTATTTTGAATAATGCTGTTATGAACATTAGTGTACCAGCATCTGAGTCCCTGTTTTCACTTATTAGTGTATATAACCTAGGAGTAGAATTGCTGGATCAAGTGATAACTTTTTGAAGAAATGCTAAACTGCTTTCCACAGCATCTGCACCATTTTACATTCTCACCAGCAATGCATGAGGGTTCTAACTTCTCAACATCCTCATCAATACTTTTTATGTTCTGATTTTTTTAACAATAGCCATCCTAATGGGCGTGTAGTGGTATCTATCTCATTTTGATTTACATTTCCCTAATGACTAATGATGTTGAACATTTTGTTTACTTGGCATTTGTATATATTCTTTGGAGGATGTCTATTTTGTTAAGTTCCTTGAAGGCTGTTTTACTGAGAAACTTTGGAGATATGTCTGTTCAGTCCTTTAAACCATTTTTAAATTGGATTGTTTATTTTTTGTTGTTTTAGGAGTTCTTCATATAGTTATTAATTCTTTGATAGATACATGGATTTACAAATATTTCCTCTATTCTGTGGGTTTTCTTTTCACGCTAAGAGTGTCCTTTGATGCACAAAAGTTTTAAATTTTAATCAAGTCCAATTATCTTTTTCCTTTTTTGCTTATGCTTTTGGTGTCATATTGGAGAAATCATTGCCAAATCCGATGTCCTGAACATTTTTTGCCATGTTATTCTAACAGTTTTATAGTTTTAGCTCTTAAGCTTAGGTCTTTGATCCATTTTGAGTTACTTTTGTAAATGGCATAAGGTAGGGGTCCAACTTCTTTTGCAACATTTGTTGCAAAATTTTCCTACCAACATTTGTTGAAGACTGTCCTTTCCTCATTGAATGGTCTTAACACTCTTGTTGAAAATCAACTGACCATATACGTGAGGATTTATTTCTGGATTATCTGTTCTGTTCCATCTGTCTATGTGTCTGTCCTTATGCCATTACTACACTGTTCATTACTGTAGCTTTGTGGTAAGTTTTGAAGTCAGAAGTGTGAGTCTTGCTGGTTTTTTCTGATCACTTTGGATAGTTTATCATCTTAATATTAAGTCTTCCAATCCATAAACACAGAACGTCTTTCTGTATTAGTCTATTCGGGCTGCTATAACAAAATAACACAGACTGGGCAACTTATAAAGAACAGAAAATTTATTGCACAGTTCTGAAGTCCAAGATCAAGGCACCAGCACAGTCACCTGGTGAGGGCCCTCTTCCCAGTTTGTTGCGAGCACCTTCTTACTGTGTCCTCAGAGGGTGGAAGGACTGAGGGATCTCTCTGGAGCCCCTTTTATAAAGGCACTAATCCCTTTCATGAAGGCCTCACCCTCATGATTTAAGCACCTCCCAAAGCCTACCTAATAACACCATCATCTTTTGGAGGATTCAGTATGTAAATTTTGGGGGGACACAAACATTCAGACCATGCATTCTGCCCCTGCCCACTCAAAATTCATGTCTTTCTCACATGAAAAATACATTGATTCCATCCCAGTAAACTCAAAAGTCTTAAACCTGTTCCAGTGTCAACTCAAAAGTCTAAGTCCAAATTCTCATCTAAATTAGATATGGGTGTTGACCTAAAACAAATAGACTCCAGGTTATTCCTCCAGCAAATAGGGGTTTATTCAGAATCAGTGGAGAGTTGCAGTTTGGGGTCTGCAACCATGGCAAGTCCCTGCAAGGCAAGGAAAGGAGAATGCTTTTATAGAGGGGAAAAGGAAGTTGGGAGGACTATGAACAAAGCCTATGACTTTTCATTGGCTAAGTCCTTGCCAGGAAGGAAGACTAGTCTGTCTGCTTGTTGGGCTCTGCTGTCTTTGCATGGTTTGAGAGCTCCCTCTTCTGGTCTCCTGACTATTTAATTGAAGCTTCCGTTTATTAATTTTTTTAAAGTCTATTGAATTTGTTACAACATTGCTTCTGTTTTATGTGGGGGTTTTCTGGCCACGAGGTATGTGGGATCTTAGCTCCCTGACCAGGGATGGAACCTGCACCCCCCGCATAAGAAGGCAAAGTCTTAACCACTGGACCACAAGGGAAGTCCCTATTAATTTTTTACATGGGTGAGATTCAGGGTAGATTCAGCTTATGGCAATTGGTTTCCAGCTGTGAATCCATGAAGTCAAACAAGTTATGTGCTTCCAAAATACAATGGTGGGACAGGCATAGCATAGATGTTCCTATTCCAAAAAGGAGAAATAGAGAAGAAAAAAGGGATAAGAGGTCCCACGCAAGTCCAAAACCTTAAGGCTCGCTGGGGCAGGGACCTGCACTTTGGACTAACAGGTGGCCCCACCCCAGCTCTCATGGGTTGGAGTCCTGTGCCTGTGGCTCTACCATTTTGGGGGTTTGAGGGTAGTCCCATCCCCACAACTCTGCTGGGCATTGCTCTAACAGGAGCTCTCTACTGTACCCAAAAGCAGCCCTCTGTGTTGCACATCAGAGGTTCCGAAACAGTCCATCCTTTGGAATCTGGGTGGAGGTAGCCACATCTGGTGCTGTGGACACTGACAAGATTTACTACCTGTGCCCTCTGGAAGGACCATCGCCATGGCCTGCACTACACCTGGGGTAGCTGAGGTGCCAGGTACCAGAATTTGGGGAGGGGGGAGCAGAGCCTGGGATGTGAGAGGGTGCCAGGCAGCAGAAGCTTCTCCTTTGAAATTGTTCTGCCCCACATGCCCTTTCAGTTTGGGACTGTGATGGGAGTGCCTTCGGGGTCATTCTTCTATTGTCTTGGATAATAGGTCCTGTCTTCTTTTAGATGACCAAGCAATCTCCCCATTGTCTTGAATAGTTCCCAGCTTCTGTTGGAGTGGTAGATCCCATACCAATCTTCTTATCAGATCCTGCCACACACTTTGCATTCTCTCTCAAATGAGTTTTCTTATTTCTTTCAATATGGATAGGCTGAGAATTTTTCGAGTTTTAAATTTCTGCTTTCCCTTTCATTAAGAATCCTATCTTTAAATGATTTCTTTCTTCTCACATGTTAAAAAAGAAACAACAGACCCAAAATGGAGTCACTTGTGCTAAACCCCATGTCAACAAACCAAGACTTAATACCTAACCTAACTGCAGTTTCAGCCTCTCCCTGGAATGTGACCTTTAACCACTTGACTTTGAATTACCTGGTCAGCACTAGTGAGATAACCCACCCAATAGATCCCATCTGTCCCCCATAGGAAGGTCACCTTGCCTAAAACATTGTTCTTTGCTAGAAACTTCCTTTTCCCATTCCCTGCTGCCTGTAAAAGCCTTCAATTTTATAGAGCTACTCAGAGTTCCTTTCTATCTGCTAGATGGGATGCTACCCAATTCATGAATCATTGAATAAAACCAATTAGATCTTCAAATTTACTCAGCTGAATTTTGTTTTTTAACAGATGTGGTGGCAGCAGTTGGACTGAGGAAGGACGCTTCTGATGGCTTTAGGGACAAAAAGAAACACAGGCATACCCACGAACCCTTTTGAGGTCTCTTTCTCGCCATTTCTGAAGATTGTGGGTAAGTTCCCCTCAGTTCTGAGTTCTGCTCTCTTTCCATCGAGCTCCCAATCTAATTGGCTTTCCACTGTTCCCCATTTTGAGTGGAAAACCCCAGGATTTGGTTATATTCCCAGACTCCACATCAGGGACTGTTGGTGGTTTCTGGCCAGAGTCACACTGGTTCTGACTTAAAAACCAGACTGGATCCAGGCTTAAACTGGACTGGGTCCATTGTGTTTTGTGTAGGTAAAGGCTATTGCTAATGGAAATCTTGGAAGCAGCCACAAAATTGGTGGGCATGCGTTGAGCATTTAAAAGCTAATAGAGCACTTGCCACCGACCCAAAGACTCCTTTGTTAGGATAAGCTGGTTATGGAACAGGTTAGATTGACACTAGGCCTCCTGCCAACCTCAAGAAAATTTCCATGCAACAAGGTACACTGTAAAACATCACACAATTCCCAATTCAGCTGCACATCCCTTTGAAGTATTAGTTTGGGGGACTTCCCGGGTGGTGCAGTGGTTAAGACTCCATGCTCCCAATGCAGGGGGCCCGGGTTCAATCCCTGGTCAGGGAACTAGATCCCACATGCATGCCACAACTAAGAGTTCACATACCACAACTAAGGAGCATATGAGCCACAACTAAGACCCGGCGCAACCAAATTAAAGAAAAAAAAAGGTATTAGTTTGGGTCCAAGAGACCCAAAATCTTAGCTAATTAATTATTTAATAAAAATGGGATCTTTAAATTCCAAAGTGTTGAGCACACCACCTTCCAGCACAACTGCTTAGTTTATGTCTAAGAACTATGGTCCCACAAGTCATAGATATCTACAAAAACAAAAATCTTATTGAAAACAGCCTAGAATTACAAAGTCCATTATTACAAATGTTCCAATTCAATAAGATCATTTAAGGGACTTCCCTGGAGGTCCAGTGGCTAGAACTCCACACTGCTTCCACTGCAGAGGGCACAGGTTTGATCCCTGGTTGGGGAACTAAGATCCTGCATGATGCACGGCGCAGCCTTAAAAAAAAAAAACAAGCAAGACTGTAAACAAAATTTGCCAAGCTAGTAGCCTTGCTGAAGGCCCCATATCTACCCTCAAGGGAGGGCCCCCAAATGGGCCCCTCCCTGAGTTGACAAGACTCTGAGGGATTTTTCTGATAAACTTCTACATTAATCTCTTAAACAGCGAAAAATTTTAAATTAAATTAATGAAGAATCTTGCCAAATTCTGGTAGATACCAGAGCCTACAGAGTGGCTCCTGGGAAAACTGGCAGAAGCCAGCAAAGAGTGAGATTTCTTACCAGATTAGCTCTCCCAAATCTCTGTCTGTGGTGCCTGGTTGAGAGAGGAGAATTAAATTTTACACTGTCCCTTGCTTTCCAAATCCAGACCCATTTGTTATTGATTCTTTCTCTTCCAGGGATAGGTTTGTTTTTTTGTTTTTGTTTTTTTTGGCCGTGCCACACAGCTTGCAAGATCTTAGTTCCCCAACCAGGGATTGAACCCGGGTCCATGGCAGTGAAAGCACTGTGTCCTAACCACTGAACTGCCAGGGAAGTCCCTCCCAGGGATAGTTATTGCCTTCTTGCTTATCTTGTCTTGAGTCTTAAGAACTTGGCCTGGCTTTCTGCCTGCCTCGGACATACAGGTTGTCAGTTCCTTCTTTTGGCTACTTTTTGGGAGTGACTCTGGATCTTGGGAAGGTAGTATCCTTTGTACCCTTTTTGATTCCGTTTACATCCAAGGAGGGGTTGTTCAGTACTACCAGAAATATTTACTGTTTGTCCCAGCTAGAAACTAACAAGATATTTAAGAGAGTTTTTTAGGCCTTCTCCCTTAAGCTAAAATAAAACTATGTAAACAGAGGGAAAGAAAAGCCTTAAATTTTAAAGCCTTGTGGAAGGATTTACTAAAACATTCCAAAGACACAGAGCTCTAATCCAGAACATAGAAATCTTTTGATTTACATCTAAGCTGGAAATCTTCCTGATATATAAAAAAGCAAACAGAATTCCCTGGCAGTCCAGTGGTTAGGACTGGACACTTTCACTGTCGAGGGCCCAAGTTTGATCCCTGGTCAGGGAACTAAGATCCCACAAGCCGTGCAGCATGGCCAACAACAAAAAAAATAATAATAAAGCAAATTGAAGTTAATGTGGTTGTGTGGGTGGACCAACTTATGATGTCATTTAAGTTGCAATGCGATTCCTTAATAAACTAAAAGCAACTATCCTTATCTTACAGATCTTTACAAAAACAAAAATTTGGCTCCAGAAACAATTCAGTGTCCACGCATCCTTTTTAACAATTAACCTTGCCTATTCATCTCAAAAGACTTGTAGGTATGGTAAAAATTCTGGCCTTAGGGAACAAAAGTCCTTGGAGGAGCTTGCATCCCCCGCCCCCCGCATGCCTTTTATATGTAAATGTTCTACCTGGTCCTCTCTGGGAACTCTTGTTTTTTATCTAGACCTTCTCCTTGAAATGCAAGCTTCAGGGAGTTATTTCTTAACAGAAGGGGGGAAAAAATGGGGAGGGGGGAGAGGTCTTCTCCAGAAATATTAGTAGAAAAAGCTTTAGCCATCTGAGCAGGTAAATTTAACTTATTCCATAAGCTAGTGAGTTTTGCATTACCATAACCTGTCTCATGGCTAAAAGTTTTAAATGAAAGCTATAAGGTCTCTGTTTGTGTCTATCTGTATTTTTATGCCCCCCCCCCCGATATCTATATCTATATCTGTGTGTGTGTGTGTGTTTGATGTATTTTCTACCTCTGGGTGGTATTGCCAAAATTAGTTCATAAAACTCTTATTTGATTGGCTTAAAGAAAATTAAGCACTTATGAATTAAGTATTCCTAAAAATCTCAGAAATATCATAGAGATTTAAATGTTTTTTCAGGTTCATATGATCTAAGATTAATCTTTAGTAAATGAAAGCTAGTTTAAGTTTGTTGGTTTAATTAAAACAGGCATGTCTTTAGAGTTATCAGCATTAAATATAATGTTTTTATTCTACCTAGATGTACTGAAAGTTAAGTGAGCTCATGTTATCTCTGTTATAAAATTTGTCAACAACAACAAAATAGCTTGGGATGATGGCTGATTTTGTCTAATGTCTCATGAAGTTTTTATGGGTAATCTAAACATAGTTGTTAAGCAATAAGAATCTGTTCTCCTTGTAATAGGGCACAGTTGGAAACATTAGCTATATTACCAAGGCTTTGACTGGAATGTCACATTTGAGAGAGATGTGCATAGACTCAAATATGACCAGACAGCTTTAAGAAACTGTTGACTTGGGAATTCCCTCGTGGTCCACTGCAGGGGGCATGGGTTCAATCCCTGGTTGAGGTACTACTATCCCACAAGCTGTGTGGCATGGTGAAAAAAGAGAAAAAAAGGAAACTGTTGACTTTATAAAGCCAATAAAGCCCCTTGGGAAAATTGGCCTGGTATTCTGCTTACAGGGTTCCCAGCAGCCTTAAGAGGTGAATAAGGAAGGTCATTTCTTGGCAGGACCAGGAACCTCAAGATCGTTGTGGGGACATTGAGAAGAGAAGAATTCACCCAAACTGATGGTGAGTTCTTGGCTTGGCTTACTGGCCTCAGAGGCTGTAAGAGTGCAATCTGAGATTCCTTATGAAAAGTTTCAGCAAAGCAGGCTTAAAAAGAGCTTATATGGTCAATTAATATTCTTGTTGCATTTATGTAAATAATCAAGACAAGTTTATTGCAAACAAATTAGTTTTACTATGATTATGTTTGGTAATAAATGGGGATAATTGTAGAGAGAAAAATTATATTTGCAACTTTGTAGATACTCGATTCTAGTCCTGTTAATTGTCTTTAAGGTTTTAGTTTCCTCAAATATCTGGCTATGATTCTCCAAACTACTGTTTCTAATTTTTCCCCACCCTTCTGATTAGGAATCACTAAGAACAGACTGCCCTTAAATTTCCTTGGAAGGGACTATACTAGGTCTTCCTCGCTATCCACATAGCAGTTAAACTTTAGGGACCTGAACCTTGGGTACATATCTCACAGCTAAAGAAGGCACCACCTGACATCTGGTCCTGTGCAGATGCTGGAGACCTCCAAGTCAAATTGACAAGGAAGAGAAGTAGCTGACATCGATGTAGACTGCTTCCACCTCAGAACGACTTCCTACTTTAACATGAAACCCTTTCTTCTTTTCTCTTTCCTTTACTCTGGCATTGGCCTGGAAAGATAACACCATAACCCATATCTCCCAGGCCATTGCTAAGGGGAGTAACCTTTCCAACTGCTGAATTTATCATCAAAAAATCCAATCTGTCCATTAACAGTGCCACCTTAGCAGAAATGGTTTGTGCCCTGACAGGTTTTATCCTTATCTGTGATAGTTATCATTCTCCTTAGGCCTATGAATGCCTAGATGGCTGGAGCATAACCAGAAAGTGCCTCTTACATTATCTAACTATGCCCTTAACTGTTCACAAGCTGAGATGCCACATTGGTCAGCCCCCCTGAATTTATTGTTTGTTTGTTTTTTTTTTGGTTTTTTTTTGCGGTACGCGGGCCTCACCACTGTGGCCTCTCCCGCCACAGAGCACAGGCTCCAGACGCGCAGGCCCAGCGGCCATGGCTCACAGGCCTAGCCGCTCCGCGGCATGTGGGATCTTCCCGGACCGGGGCATGAACCCGTGTCCCCTGCATCGGCAGGCGGACTCTCAACCACTGCGCCACCAGGGAAGCCCTGGTTTTTTTTTTTTAAATATAAATTTATTTTTTTATTTTTTTTTGGCTGTGTTGGGTCTTCATTGCTGCACGCAGGCTTTCTCTAGTTGCGGCGAGCGGGGGCTACTCTTTGTTGCGGTGTGCAGGCTTCTCACTGCGGTGGCTTCTCTTTTTGTGGAGCACAGGCTCTAGGCACGCAGGCTTCAGTAGTTGTGGCACATGAGCTCAGTAGTTATGGCTCACGGGCTCTAGAGTATAGGCTCAGTAGTTGTGGCAAATGGGCTTAGTTGCTCCGTGGCATGTGGGATCTTCCCGGACCAGGGCTTGAACCTGTGTCCCCTGCCTTGCCAGGCAGATTATTAACCACTACACCACCAGGGAAGTCCCAGCTCCCCTGAATTTATATCTTCAAGTTAGAAAGGACCTACCAGGAGGCATTCATGATTCAGGATTGATGTCAAAATATTGGCTCCCTGTATACCAATGCCAAAATGAAATACGGGAGACAGAGTTTTGGAGGAGAAAGAAAAGGTGACTTATTCTTTGCCAGGCAAAAAGGGAACACAGCAGGCTAGCGCCTCAAGAAATGTGCCCCCCTCCCTGGGGAATAGGGAGAGGTCTTATAGTCGGGTCTTATGGTCAGGGGTATGCGGTAAGGATCAAGGCAGTAACAGTCTTGCATTCTTCTTTTTTCTGCAAAAGTTTCAAAAGGGTGGGGTTGCTGACAAGATTAGGGTATGTGCAGGGTCTCGGGTGGTCAAGGTCTCCTAATCTTGATGAGCTTCTCTGGTCCCTTTATTCTTGCCTCAGGTGGTTTCCTGACTGCTCCTCCAGTGATTAGCAAATGTTCCAAATCTGCCCTTTGGAACTCAGGGAAGGTCATGGAAGCCAGAGTCTTACCTACAAGAAATGGGAGACAAAAAGTCCTCCATGCCCAGGAGCCCCACAGGGCCCCTGCTCGGTTTCAGGATTTGCTTCCTTTGGCAGAGCCCTAATTCCTGATTAAGAGTAAATGCAAATAAGGCTATGATAAGGAACCTCTCCTTAACGATGAACATATTGCAGAATCTGCTGCTAAAACAATAGCTGTCCAACAAAAATCAAACTCTGGCTGAAGTTGTCCTTGATAATAGGATAGCCTTTGATTATTTTTTAGCTGAACAAGGAGGTGTTTGTGCTATGGTTAGCACTACTTGCTGCACCTGGATTAACAATTCTGGGGAAGTTGAAACTCAGCTACATAAGATTACTGAACAAGCCTCTTGGCTTCAAAAAGTGATTTCTTCAAGTGATCTTTCTTTGACTTTTAAATTTTGATTTGTTTGGGGCTTGGGGACCATGGCTCCAAAGTGCACTCCAAACATTGGGAATTATCCTGAACATAATAATTATAGTAGTCCTCCTGGTGTGCTGTATTCTCTCAAAAGCTTTAAATGCATGTTTGCAGCCACCTACAACCAAGCAAATGATCTCCCTAAGACTGGAATGCCAGAAAAAGAATGAAGAAAATGACTGGCTAAAAACTGAGCCTGGTGACTTCCCTAGTGGTCTAGTGATTAAGACTCTGTTTCCACTGCAGGGGGCACGGGTTCAATCCCTGGTTGGGGAACTAAGATCCTGCATGCTGTGCAGTGTGGCCAAAAAAAAAAAAAAAAGACCTGTGAATATACACAAAGGCTCAATAAAAGCTACAAGACTACAGAATGGTAGCTAGGAATGATGCTAATAACCTTAAATTTTGATTGTATCTCACAGGCTAAAAGTCTGATCAAAAGGGATGGATTGTTAAAAAAGAAACAACAGACCCAAAATGGAGTCACTTGTGCTAAGCCGTGTATCAGCAAACCAAGACTTAATACCTAACCTAATTGGAGTTTCAGCCTCTCCCTGGAATATGACCTTTAACCAGTCAATGTGGAATTACCTGGCCAGCACTAGTAAGGTAATCCACCCAATAGACCCTATCTGTCCCCCCTAGGAAGTCACCTTGCCTGAAACAATCCATTTTTTGCTAGAAACTTCTTTTTCTGCCCTCTTCTATATGTAAAAAAGCCTTCCATTTTGTATAGCTCAGAGGTTCTTTCTATCTGCTAGGTGAGATGCTGCCCAATTTATGAGTTGTTGAATAAAACCAATTCGTTTTTTGTTTTTTTGTGTGGTTTTTTTTTGGCCATGCCACGTGGCTTGCCAGATCTTAGTTCCCTGACCAGGGATTAAACCTGGGCCCTAGCAGTGAAAGTGCTGAGTCCTAACCACTGGACCACCAAGGAATTCCCAAGCCAATTAGATTTTCAAATTTACTCAGTTGAATTTTGTTTCTTAATACACATTTTACCATAAGCATTCAAGAGAAGCCAGGCTGTTCCTTCAACATTTTGCTTTAGAAATTTCTTCAGCCAGACAACAATTTCATCACTTACAAGTTCTACCTTTTACAAAAAACTAGGACGCGAACACAGTTCATCCAAGCTCTTTGCCACTTCATAATAAGGATTGCCTTTTCTCCTGTTTCCAGTAACACATTCCTTATTTCCAACTGAGACCTCATTAGAATGGTCTTTCCCATCCATATTTCTACCAATATTCTGGTCACAACAACTTAAGTGTTCTCTAAAAAGATTGAGGCCCTCTTTACAGCTCCCCTCTTCTCCTTCTGAGCCCTCATGAGAATTGCCCTTAACAGTCATTCATGACAATATAGGCTTTTTCTAGCATGTACCTCCAAATTCCAACCTCTGCCCATACCCAATTCCAAAGCTGCTTCCATATTTCTAGGTATTTGTTATGACAGCAATCCCACATCTCGGTATTAATTTCTCTTAGTCTGTTTAGGCTGCTATAAAAAGATATCACAGACTGGGTAGCTTATAAACAGCAGAAATTTATTGATCACAGTTCTGGAGACTGGAAGTCTAACAAGATCAGGATGCCAGCATAGTTTGTTGGATGAGGGCCCTCTTTTGGGTCACAGACTTCTTGTAGTATCTTCACATGGCAGAAGGGGCTAGAGATCTCTCTGGAGCGTCTTTTATCAAGGCACTAATACCATTCATAAGGGTTCTGCCCTTATGATTTAAGTACCTCCCAAAGCCCCATCTATTAATACCATCACCTTTAGGGGATTAGGATTTATTTATTTTTTTAACTATTAAACAATTTTTATAGTTTACTTTTTTAATTGAAGTATAGTTGATTTTCATTGTTGTATTAGTTTCTCATGGGATTTTACTTTTTAATTTATTTTTTAAATGACTATTTCTTTTATATATTTATTTATTTCGTTGCACTGGGTCTTAGTTGAAGTAGGTGGGCTCCTTAGTTGTGGCATGTGGGCTCCTTAGTTGTGGCATGCAAACTCTTAGTTGTGGCATACATGTGGGATCTAGTTCCCTGACCAGGGGTTGAACCTGGGCCCCCTGCATTGGGAGCGCGGAGTCTTAACCACTGCGCTACCAGGGAAGTCGCTCATGGGATTTTAATGTATGAAATTTGGGGAATACAAACATTCAGACCATAGAACTTTGCATTTATTTATATCTTAATTCTTTTCAGCAATGATTGATTGGTTGATTGATTGGCTATGCCACATAGCATGTGGGATCTTAGTTCCCTAACTAGGGATTGAACCCACACCCCCTGCACTGGAAGCACAGAGTCTTAACCACTGGATCACCAGGGAAGTCCCCTCAGCAATGTTTTAGGGCTCAGCATACAAGTGTTTCACCTCCTTGGTTAGGTTTATTCCTAAATATTTTATTCTTCTTTATATTATTGTAAGTGGAATTTTTTCCCCTTAATTTCCTTTTCATATTGTTTAATGCTAGTGTATAAAATGCAACTGATTTTTGTGTTGACTTTGTATCCTGAAACTTTGCTAAATTTGTTTATTAACATTTTTGTGTGTGTGTGGAATATATAGGGTTTTCTACATTTAAGATCATGTCATCTGTGAATAGAGATGATTTTACTTCTTCCTTTCCAATTTGGATGGCTTTTATTTCTTTTTCTTGTCTAATTGCTCTGGCTAAAACTTCCAGTAGAAGTGACAAAACTAGGCATGCTGTCTCATTTCTGATCTTAGGGGAAAGCTTTTTAGTCTTTCACTATTGAGTATAATATTTGCTCTTGGTCATCCAATTTGTTGGCATACAACTGTTCATAGTATTCTCTTATAATCCTTTTTATTTCTGTATAATTGGTAGTAATGTTTTCACTTTTATTTCCAATTTTAGTCATTTTAGTCTTCTCTTTTTTTTTTAGTCTTTTTTTTTCCCTTAGCTGAAGTTTGTCGATTTTATTGTTCTTTTCAAAGAACTAACTTTTGTTTCATTGAATTTCTCTATTTTGTTTTCTTTTCTCTATTTCACTTATCTCTGCTTTAATCTTTGTTATTTCCTTCCTTCTACCAGCTTTGTGTTTAGTTTGTTCTTCTAATTCCTTAAGGTGTCCAGGTAGGTTACTGAGATCTTTCTTCTTTTTTAATGTATGCATTTATAGGTATAAATCTCTCTCACAGAACTGCTGTCAATTTCCTGATGTACTGACTCTTTATCTTTATAAAATGCCCCTCTTTATTTTTTTTTATAAATTTATTTTATTTATTTATTTTTGGCTGCGTTGGGTCTTTGTTGCTGTGTGCGGACTTTCTCAAGTTGCAGCGAGTGGGGCCTACTCTTTGTTGTGGTGTGTGAGCTTCTCATTGCAGTGGCTTCTCTTGTTGCAGAGCACAGGCTCTAGGTGCGCAGGCTTCAGCAGTTGTGGCTCATAGGCTCTAGAGCACAGGCTCAGTAGTTGTGATGCACGGGCTTAGTTGCTCTGTGGCATGTGGGATCTTCCCAGACCAGGGCTCGAACCCATGTCTTCTTCATTGGCAGGTGGATTCTTAACCACTGCGCCACCAGGGAAGCCCATCCATTGTATATATGTGCCATATCTTCTTTATCCATTCTTATATCAATGGACATTTAGGTTGCTTCCATGTCTTGGCTATTGTAAACAGCACTGCAATGAACATTGGGGTCCATGTATTCTTTGGGACCATGTTTTTCTCCGGGTATATGCCCAAGAGTGGTATTGCAGGATCATGTGGTAGCTCTAGTTTTAGTTTCTTAAGGAACGTCCATACTGTTTTCCATAGTGGCTGTACCAATTTACATTCCCACCAACAGTGTAGGAGGGTTCCCTTCTTTCCACACCCTCTACAGCATTTAAATTTTATTTATTTATTTATTTATTTTGCGGTATGCGGGCCTCTCACTGTTGTGGCCTCTCCCGTTGCAGAGCACAGGCTCCGGACGCGCAGGCTCAGTGGCCATGGCTCACGGGCCCAGCCGCTCTGCGGCATGTGGGATCTTCCCAGACCAGGGCACGAACCCGTGTCCTCTGCATCGGCAGGCGGACTCTCAACCACTGCACCACCAGGGAAGCCCTACAGCATTTATTGTTTGTGGATCTTTTTTATTTTTTTAAGCCTCACAGCATGTGGGATCCTAGTTCAAACCCATGCCACCTGCATTAGAAGCACGGAGTCTTAACCACTGGACCACCAGGGAAGTACCTGTTTGTGGATTTTTTGATGATAGTCATTCTGACTGGTGTGAGGTAATATCTCATTGTAGTTTTTTTTTGGCTCCATTGGGTCTTTGTTGCTCTAGTTGCAGTGAATGGGGGCTACTCTTCGTTGCAGCGCAGGCTTCTCATTGTGGTGGCTTCTCTTGTTGCGGAGCATGGGCTCTGGGCACGTGGGCTTCAGTAGTTGTAGCACGCAGGCCCAGTAGTTGTGGCTCGCGAGCTCTAGAGCACAGGCTCAGTAGTTGTGGCACATGGGCTTAGTTGCGTCGCGGCATATGGGGTCTTCCTGGACCAGGGCTCGAACCTGTGTCCCCTGCATTGGCAGGCGGATTCTTAACCACTGTGCCAGGGAAGTCCCTGATGCTTACTCTTTATGTGGCATATCTTTTTCTTTCTTTCTTTCTTTCTCTCTCTCTCTCTCTCTCTCTCTCTCTCTTTCTCTCTTTCTTCCTTTCTTTCTTTCTCTCTTTCTTTATTTTTTTCCCGGCCATGCCACACAACTTGCGGGATCTTAATTCCCCAACCAGGGATCAAACCCAGGCCCTGGCAGTGAAAATGCTGAGTCCTAACCACTGGACTGCCAGGGAATTCCCTGGCATATCTTTTTCTGTTCTTCTACTTTCAACCTACTTGCACATTTTAAAGTGTATCTTTTGTATAAAGTTATATAGTTGGGTCTTGCTTGTTTGTTTATTCTGACAATCTCTGTCTCTTAATTTATGCTTTTTGTCTACTTACCATTAATGTAATAATTAGTATGTTTGGATATAGGTCTGCCATTTTGGTGTTTGTTTTCTTTGCTTCATCTGTTTTTAAATTCCTTTATTGGCTTATTTATTTACTTTTTTAGAAATATTTACTTATTTGGCCGTGCCAGGTCTTAGCTGTGGCACGTGGGATCTTTTTACTTTTGGCATGCAGACTCTTAGTTGCGGCATGCGGACTCTAGTTGCGGCATGAGGACTCTTATTTGTGGCATGAGAACTCTTAATTGCAGCATGCCTGCGGGATCTAGTTCCCCGACCAGGGATCGAACCCAGGCCCCCTGCATTGGGAGCTTGGAGTCTTACACACTGGACCGCTAGGAAAGTCCCTCCTTTACTGGCTTTTTTAGCTTAACCTCTTTATATTTTCATTGGTTGCTCTAGGAATTCTAATGTGCATCTTTGACTTATTAGCATATACTTAATATTGTACACTTCACATAAGGAAAAGGAAACTTGTCATAGTGTAACTCTATTTTCCCACTTCCCCCCACTCCCCTTGTCCTCTCAGCAATTTTTTTGATTCACTCATGATTTTGTATATCCTTAATGGATAATTAATTCTCACTGAATTATCAATGGATCCACCTATTCACACTCTTGTACCTATTATTTTTGGGGTGAACATATGTACCCATTTTTGTTGAGGGTACCTAGGAGTAGAATTGATGGGTTAAGAGGTATGCATATGTGTGAGTTAACTGATCAGTTTCCAAAGCAGTTGTACCAGTTTACCCTTAAACGAGATTTCTAGTTGTTTCACATCAGTACTTAATGTTATCTATTTTATCTTTAGCCATTTAGTTGGGTGTGTAGTGATATCACATTTTAATTAAAAACTTTTAAAAACCACTGTGCTGACCAGACAAAACAATATGTGGGCCAGATGTGGTCCATAGGCCACCTCCAGATTAAACTGTGTTGTCTGTGAGAATGTTTGTCTTAACATGTGTGTGAATAATTTAATAATTGTCTAGTGAACAGCTGGAAGATAAAAAATTCATGCTACAACCATCAGTGGAGAGATTTTGAAGCAAACTGCACCTGGAGCATCCATTTGCATCTTTCTTGCCCTGTTTGGTGGGGTGAGTAGAAATAACCATGGTATCATCAGGACCATGATAAATGTAGCCCTAAGACCATAGATGCCCAGAGAAAAGAGCCCTTAACCCAGCTGTGGGAGGTTCTCTATAAACTGGTCCATCCACTACCACTCCTCACCATGCAACTTGCTGTGACATCAGACTGTTTCCCGAACTTCACAGTGCTCTCAAGACCAAAATGTTTTTAGGCCTTTGTTCATGCCATTTCTTCCATCTGTTCTTTCTCCTTTCTCTGTTTGACAAACTCCTACTCATCCTTCAAGGCTCACCCTAAATTTTCACTTCCTGTCCCAAAGCTTTCCTCAGTCCCCTTGGCACAGTTGGATACCTCTTCCTCAGAGCTCCCACTGCACAATGTTCCTATCGAACTTCACTGAATCATTGCTTTTTGTTTATGTATCCCTCTAATTTGGTGTCTGGGAATGTGGCTGAGGTGGATACCTGATATTTTTGCCACCCAGCTCTCACCTAGTCATCCTACTTCTGGGAACAGTGCCCTTAATTCCTTTTGGGACACTACCCCACCCCTGCTCTAAGCTCTGTTATTTTAGACCATCTTTTCCAGATCACAGTAGATTCAGAGATGGCCACAAGACCCAATTCAGGCTAATGTGCAACAGTTTGAATAAAAGTTCATGCCAGGACTTTTATTCATACTGTTGGAGGAAGAGGGGCTCTCTTGGCTAGACTTGAACCAAGGAGAGCATTAGTCTAGAGCTGCTGAATATCACTGCAACCTCTGAGCCAGCCCAGTGGCTGTAAAGATGGAAACAAAGCAAAGTCTAAGTGATAATATTTGAGTCCCTGGATCAAGCAGTTTCTGGACTTCTCAGGTATGTGGCCCAATATTTTCCCTTCTTGGGATTAAATCAGTTTGAGCATGGGGGTTCCTGTTACTTGCAGCCTCAAAAGGCCTGAAGTAAGATGGTTGTTTCCTTCCCTGGCCACCTTTGTCTCTATGAGTCCAACTCATTGATTCAACTCTAGAAGGATGGGAACCTACTGGAAAAGACCCCACCCAATACCACAGGGCTCTCAGAAAGCAGGCAGGGCATAACCTGGATCATCCATCAGCTCAGATAACAGAGATTCTGATGCAGCCTCTCCTCTCAAGCCCTCAGGGACAGCCAACTTCAACCTGCCAGCTTATGGGTGGGGAAAGCAAGATACAGAAATGTTAAGTGACTTGCCCTGAATTGCTCAGCTAACATGCTGCCACCAATTCTACCTGACCCCAGAATCCATACTCTTCTCACTATACCAGAGAAGGCACTAGTAGGTGCTGAGTCATAGAGGTGTTCCAGGGAAACAGGGCCCCCCTGGGGGAACAAACAAAGCCAGAGTCAGGGCTAGAGCCAACCACACCTTTATTAGTCTCTGCAGTAGGGCAACTGGAGCCCCTATCTACAAGGGAAATTTAGCAGGCTACTCTGGCTACTGGGCAGGGATGTTAGCATTTCTACTAGTGATTGGGACAGGATGGGGGAGGAGACTAGAAGGGGACCAAATGGGGAGACTGCTGGGCCACCTGCAGGGAGGCACATGTGGGGCCTTCAGGACTGAGACAAAGGTGGACCAGGTCCCAGAGGTGAACACTGCCATCTCCCCAAGAGTGAAGGAAGAGACAAAGCCTGAGATGCTGATAGCTACAGCTGTGGATAGAGGGCCAAGCTTTTGGGGAATAGAAATTCATTTCTTGATGGAAGCACCAACCTAGGTCGAGTCACAAAGAGAGCTCACCTGCCCCCCAGGAAGAGGACCCCAGGTTCATCTCAATTGCTGCCCCAGGCACCTTGACATGGAAAACAGGTGCTTTCTGAACACTGAAGGAGCAAAGGATCCAGAAATCTGGTAGCTGGGAAGGATGAGGCTAAACTCGGGGAGTGTTTTGGGTTTGGGAATTAAAACAGGCAATATATTCATTATGGTGCAATCATGAAACTTCCCTCCAAAAAGCTCACACCTCCCCCTTAGCCAGCAACCTCCTTAGCCTGGAGGGCCGTCATGATCTGACCCCTGCCCACACCCCAGCCCAAATGAACTCCCATTCCATTCTTTGGATGTGCCATTATGTTCACGGCTCTGCACTCTTGCCAACAACTTTACTCCTAGCCTACCTTCCTCACTTTTTGCCATCATACTGTCAAAAGACTGATAACTCCACCTTGTAAAGTGTTTGTTTACTCCAGTCTGCCCCACCAAGCTTGGAGCTGCCAGGGGAAAGAACCTGATTCCTGTGTCTCCAGTGCCTGGGCAACTTGAAGACCCATGAGTTGCATTTTCTGTGTCCTGGCGTGTTTGGGGGAAACATACCCATATGTGTCTATAACGGATTTCTGGGGTGTCTAGCAGTAGATAAAAGAAATTTGAGCTATGTTTGTGCCTGGGATGATAGCTTCTTCTGATGTGCAGGGTGAGGGTGGGGAGTGGGAGGAACGATCCGAGCCCAGAAGGGGCTAATGGAAACTAAGGGGCCAAGTGGGACAGGGTTTGGATGGTGGAGGGTGGGACCAAGCAGGAAAGGGTGTTTCTGGTCTACGCGCAGGGTCCAGGGCTCAGAACCAGCAGGGCGACCACATGAGCGAGCCGAGTGCTGCACCTGTGGCGGCTCCCGCAAGCATGCTCATGGCCAGGGGGGCACCCGCGCTGTAGCAAGGATCCTCCCGGACCACTACGTGCGTCACGCCGGGGCCTGTGGAGAGAGAGCCCGTGAGGACCAGGGACTTAAGAGGAGGGAGCAAAGAGATCATCCGCCTCCTTCTGCTAGACTCCAGCCCAAACCAAGATAAGGCGCTGAGCCCACTCTCCTGCTCCCCAGTCGGAGAAACTGAGGGCTTGATGCGGGAAGGACGCGCGCTCTGTTCCCACGGCTTCTATGCCCTGGATCTGCTACGGACGTTCTGGGACCGTGGGGCTAGGTTGGACTGGCGAGGAAACCCCGGGGTCTCTAAGAAACTCCAGACTGCACCTGATGATGGATGGGCCTTCCCAACCGCTAGACCCTGGAGTGAGAGGAGGTAGCCTTTCCCGAATTAGCCACCAGGGGTCGCTACCAGCTCAAGAATGGGTATTGCTCGGCAGCCAGGGAATAGGGGCCGGCCTAGAGAAGAGGTCAGCTCTGGAGTGGGGAGGGGCTCTGGTTCAAGAACCGTTCTCAGTCATGGGATGGGGAGGGGGCCTTGAGGAGGGTCCCACCTGGGGAAATCCATGGTCACTAAAAGGGTGGGGCCTGGCCCCTACTGATAGACCAGGGGCGGGAATTGAGGCAGGGGGAGGGGTGGGCTGGAGACTTACCATAGGTTGGTCCATAGTAGCTGCGGACATATGTGGCCTCGTGAGCGTTGGGGGGCACCACCCCATAGTAGTCCTGGTACGGGCTGTAGATGCGCACCTGGGGAGCCCTGCCTGGTCAGCTGCCGGAGAGCTGGGCCCGGCTTTTGTCCCCTCCCCCCCACACCTGGTTCAGGCCCTTCTGGGCCCACAGAGCCACCACACCAAGTTTACAAATGGGTCCCCAGATACCAGCAAGCTCCTGAAGAAAGACCCTGCCTCCCCACAAGGCCCTTGTCCTCTAATACTTCAGCCCCTCCATCCAGCTCCCAGCGATGCCATTTTCCTGCCCTGGCTTCCTACCTGGCACTCCCCTGATCAAAAATTCTCCATGGCTCCCTACTTCCTTTGATAGATAGTCTAATATTTGCTAGCAGCTCTCCAGTGATGACACTTGGAGAAACCCAGTGGACTTCTCTACTCTCCTGGTTATGGAGAGGGGGGCCTGGGCTTTGGCCAGGAAATAAAAGGGGGTTGTGGAGGAAGGAAGGGAAAGGAAAGGTAGAGGTGGGAAGTAACTAAAGTATTATTAAGCATCCACCATGTTCCAGGTCCTAAGGGAGATGCTGACATGTGTTACTTCCTCTCATCCTTACAGCAGGCATTATTCACTCTACCACACAGCTGGGGATGGAGGCTCAGAGACAAATGGTCAGTGTTCTCTCTGGGAGGGAGGAATAGACTGTCTGCCCTCTTCCCTCTCCCATTAGATTTTTACCAACCCCTCAAAGCCTAATTCAAAAGTCACCCACTCCAGGAAGCCCTTCTGGCCTCAGAAAGAATCCTTTCTTCCTGAGTTCTCTGTGGACTATGCTTGTGCCTCTTGTTCCTAGCCTTCCTCCTGGCCTTTCCTGCCTGCACCCTGAATGTGAGCTGCCTATTGGCAAGGGCTTTGATTCATTTGTGTTGCCAGCAGGGCCTAGGGAATAGCAAGGACTAATAAATATATGCTGAATTAAATGGAAGCTCTTAATCCAAGACCCTCATTTTACCCATGGGGAACAGACTTGGAACAGAATTCTTAGCCCCCTTGCACCTTACATCTCTAACTGAGCTTAACACCTAAATGGTCCAGGTGGTCCCTTAAAAGTCCAGGCGTCCAGACTTAAACCATCTCAAAGTAATTTCATCATCCTTCGATCCCCCCAAGTCTGCTCTTCTGTGAATGCTTTCCTCTAAACGCCACCACCATGCACTCAAACCAAGACATCAGGTTGGCACCGCTGTCTTCACACACATCTTCCACATCATATTAGCCACCAGATCTCATGATTTTATCTTCTGAATATGCTCTTCTGTCCATCCTCTTGCCCAGTGCCAAGAGAATAAGCCATTGGTTTCCTGGAAATTGTGGGCGACTTTGAAAACACTTTTCAGAGGAGTGGTTGGAGGAAGAAGCCAGACTATGGAGGACTGAAGAATGGTTGAAAGAAGAGGGATGGAATCAGCATGTGTCATGACGTTTCTTTTACGGAGTCTGGCTGTAAAGTGGAATCCTCCAAGCACACCTGTGATTTCAAGTATCCATGCCATTTCCCTTTGAAAGGGATTCCTTTCTCATCTTTTTTCATTCAACTACCTAACCTTTTAGACTCAACTCACATATCACTCTCCACTGTCCCCATCACTGAGCATTCATTGTGCACTGGCTGTATACCCAGCACTGTGCCAGGTTCCACAGGGGCAGAGCTGACCTAACCTGATCCTTGCCTTGAAGGAAGTTCCAGGTCTCCTGGGAGAATAGAGACAAAAATAAAGGAACTAGAAATCAGGCAGAATGAAGACAGAACTAAGCACTAATGCAGTGGGTTGTGGAAGGGAGCAACAATGCGTGGAGGTCTGGGAAGTCCTCCCTGAGGAGGTGGCAGCCTTTGAGGTGCATCTTAGAGGATAAGCATCATTTTGTCAGGTGAGTAAGGAAATTAAGGGTCTTTGCAGCAGATGGAGCAGCACATGCAAAGGCTGGAGAGACAGAAAAGGTCGGGCATAGCTGGGAGCAGGGGGTTGAGCAGAGCAGTTGGAGCGCAGGGGATGAGGGGGATGAGGTGGGCAAGTCTGGCCCAGACCAGATTCCGAAGGCCTTGAAAGCAGGGCTGTGGTTGGTGTCCTATGAACGATCGGGAGCCATGGAATGTTTGTGAGCAGGGAAGGGATGTGACTGGGCCCACTGCTGGAGGCACATCCTGGTGCCAGAATGGAGGCCGGGAGGGCTGAGCCAGCACTTACCCAGATCCGCCTCTCAAACTTACAGGGGCTCCACGAGCGGGTCACACACCTGACCTTGGGGCAAACCCGGCGGCTCCTGGGAGGGACGGTGGCTCCAGCTGGGGCCTGCTTAAGCCACAGAAACCCAAGAAGGGGAGGGAGGGGGGTGTCAGAGGCCCTCTACATCTGGAGAGACTCGGAGCTCTTCACAGGCCCTAGCAGAGCCCTCTGCCAGCTGGGCAAGGGAAGCGGGTATCCTCCTCTTCCTCAGCCCATGGTAATGGTGGGAAGCTCAGAAGGGGTGGTGATTTTGCTGAAGTTACACAGAGAAGACGGATCAGTAGTGTCTCTCCAGAATTAGCCCACCTTCGCCTGTTTCAGGCTGCTGAGGCTCCCAGTCTCCAGGGAGGACAGTACAGCTCTGATCTGCCTGCCCACCCACCTGCACCCAGCACTGGCCCCACAGCCTTGCCCCTGACTGTGCCCCGGGCCCGGTGTTCCCTGAAACAGCCAGGGTCAGGGGCTCCTCCTGGAGCCTCCACCCAGAGTGGGTTATAAACCTGCAGGATGTGGAGGGACAAAGCACAGGTCACTCCTATTAGGCACAGGACAGACAGACACAGGCATGGACACTAAGAGATGGGCAGACACTAGTACAAAGACAGAGGTACAAACACACCCAGTTCGAGCAAGCCTAGGGACCAGAGGGATGTGCGCATGTGTGTGCACGTGTGTGCGTGTGTGCATATGTGTGTGTAGAGCAGGGGAAGGTGGAGTGGAGGGTCAGAGTAGAGAGATTTAGGAAGCAGAGCAGCAGGAAGGTGGATAGGCAGAGAAGACACAAGGCAGCTTCATAGAGTCACAGAGTGCAGAACGGTCAGCCCTCACCTCCTTCCTCCTGCCCCTCTTGGGTGGGACTGATCTGCCCTGCATAAGTGGGTTTGGAGCTCAGAGCCATGTCCCTCCACCCTGCTGACCACCGCCCCAGCCTCCTCTTACACAGCCTCCACCCAGAAGCCTGAGTCTGCTCCAAAGCCTGACCACAGCCCCCCTGCTTAATGCCCTTTATTGCTCCCCACAACCCTCAGGATAAAGTTCAGTTCCTTCACCTGGACTTCAAGGCCGTTTGTGACATGGCTCCTCAGAGGTCATGTCTCCTATTGCTTTCCCTCCACACCTTACCCTCCAGCCAGGCCAGGCTCCTGGCCTTTAGACACACATGTGTGCATATACACACTTGCACGTACCACCTCCCCACCTCTGCTCATGTAGCTCCTACTGCAGTTAATGCCCTTCCCTCAAAGTCTCACTGACCTAGGTTCCAGTGCAGGCTCTTCCACTGACTTAAGACGATGAGACTTTGGACAAGTCAATTTCCCTCTGAACCTTAGCTCCCCAGCTATAAAATGGGACTAAAAATACCAACCCCTACCCCTTCTTATTGAAGATTAAATGATACAACCAATACCGGGTGGTCAAGCACAATGCCTGGTCCTCTGCAGGTGAATGCCTGAGGGAGTTTCTAAATGCATCCCAGTCTTCCCTGCTACTTCCCAGCGGACTGTTTTTTTCTAGATGAGAAGGAGCTCCACTGTGCCACAGGTAGAAGGAGCAAGCACAGAATCTGGGGTCAGGCAGATGGGGGTTGAGGCCAAGCTTGGCCACCTGAGCTCCTCAAAACCACGCCTTTGGGCAGCTCCTCAAAACCATACCTCCATCAATCACTAAGTTCTGTTGATTCTACCTCTTAAGTGTGTCTTATCCTCATCAGCTTATCTCTGCCAGCAAGGCCTTAGTCCAGACCCACAGGCGGTCACCTGCACACTGTCCCAGCTTTCTGACAGGTCTCCGGGCATCCACTCTTACCCTCTACAATCCATTCCCTACCTACCAGCCAGACTATCTTTTTAAAACTACAAGTCTGGTCTGATCTGCTCATGCCGTTCCTCTGCTTAAAAACTTTCAATGACTTCCCAGTGTTCTTAGCTGAAACCACTATCCTTAACAGAGCTTTTAATGCCGGGCTCTGCTAACCCTCCTTCCCCCATGGCTCTCTCTCTCCCTGAGATCCAGCCACCCAAGCCTTCCTTCTTTTCTTCAACTTGCCAGCATCATAACCCCTCTCAGGGCCTTTGCACCTGCAGTTCCCTCTGCCTGGAAAGCTCTTTCCTTCACCCCACCCCAGCCCTTTCACCCAGTTGATTTCTGTTATCCTTCAGGTCTCATCTTAAGCCTTGTCTGAACTCCCACCTGGATCAGGCCATCAAGGTGGATACACATTGAATGCACTGCAATGGAATCACTAACTCTGTAATTTGTGACTTCACGTCTAGCTCCCCATTAGGCTGAATCCAGGAAGGCAGGGCCCACATCTCCTTAGCTACCCTCTGATCCCTGGTCCTTGGCACAGTGCCTGGCACATAGTAGGAGCTCAGTAAATATTTGTTGTGTGGATGAATAAAACTCAATCTTATCATCTGCAGAGAGAGAACAATCATCCCAACCTCACAGGACGGTTGAGGGGAGTAGCTGGTATTGTAACTATATCACACCTGACACATAATAGTTGCTGGATAAAAGATAGTTCCTTTCCCCCTGCTCACATGCCACCCGCTTCAACAAGCCTTCTTGGAGGCCTCTCTCTCCCTCCTCCAAGCACCAGTTGGATGTCTTCTGTCCTTTTCCACTCGGGACTCAGTCACTCACATATATGGAAATTGAGAACTGCTGGCTGGCAGAGACCGAATCTGAGTCACCCATGATTCCATGGCAGGTAGGGGTGGGGAGGAGCCAGGGAGGGAAGGGGGCTCACCGGGGTGGAGTTCGCCTCCAGCAGTGCCGTCTTCCATGCTCTGCAATGCAAACCCACCAGACCATGAGGAGGGAGTTCAGGAGAAAGGAGATTAGGCCCCACATTTTAGACTTTCCTCCCCAACCCAGCCTCTAGCCCTAGTCTCTTGTGAAGGGGGAGATCCTCTTGACTCCCTTGGGTAGACAAAGGTGACCCCCTCTGCTGCTCCAGTCACATAGACAAGCCCTCAGTTGAGCTGCAGCCTCCTAATGCATTCTTAGTCCATAGTCTCTTTCCCTCTAGAAATTCCGGTTTCCCCATCTAGACAAAAGACAGCTGGGCTTGGGTGGTCCCTTAGGAGTTCAGATTCTGACATGCCTAGGCTGGTTCTCTGGCTGCAGCCCACCTCCACATCCCAAACCTACAAACTCAGTTCCCCAATGCTCTGACCCCAGAGCCCCGGGAACACCCAGTGGACACCGGACAATTGAGCCTTTGTTGGTTGCCATGGCACCTGGCTGGGGTGGACAAGGCGGCTCTGTGCTTTGTCTACCCCGAGCTCAGCCTCCCCCACTCCCACACATCCCATCTCTTTCACTCTCCTGTAGCACAAAGGCCAACTGACTCTCCACCAGAGTGTGGGAAGGGCAAGAATGTGAGTGAGGAAGACACGCCCAGTCTCTCAGTGTGGATCTGCATCTCACACGGGGGGCCCACGGGCTGCTTCTGTTAGGCAGGTTAGGGTCTATCCCTCAGATCAGAGTACCCCCTGCCCCAGGCCATCTTCTAGGAAGGGAGTGAGAAGGAGGGTCTCTGAGGATGCCATGGGGCTGTCTGTTCCTTTGTATCACCCCCAAGCGAGGGCTCACCTCAGAGGCTGCTAGATGCCCAACTCTGAGTGACCAGGGACCACACACCTGAGGTAGGTATGCACACCCCTCCCCCAACAGCCCTGAATTCATCCCTAACCATATCAGTTTCCTGGATACCATACCAATCACCATGAGCCATTCAAATCCACTCTGCCCAGCCTCCACTGAGACTACCATGCTCACTGATCTTTGTCCCCTTTTCCTACCTTTAGGGAACTAGAGGCCCAATGAGGAGGAGGCGTCTGGTCATATTCCCCAAGATCCCACCCCATCCTCTCCTGGGAACCACTCACATGGCATCATCCTGGGTCTCTGCACACAGGTGCAGGCGGCCGCCCTCTCGTAGGTTCACGATCAGCAGGCCATCTCGGCTCCTGCCCTCTGGGGGCTGCACATCTAAAGGCAGACACACATATATGGGGTTTCCACAGGGCACAGGCCCCAGGTTTCCCCAGTAAACCAGAAACAAGAATAGGAAATGACTTCTTTGAGTATTGGCCACTGCCAACCTCATCTGATCCCACACACTTTCCTTAGGATTCTGCTCAACTCTTTAGACCCTTCCACCTTTCCACATTGCCTACTTCTCTAGTTAGGTATATCTATCTCCCAGTTTCCCTGTATAATTATGGCCTGAGCCTTGATCAAGGAGATTTGCTGTGTGACTTTGGGCCAGTCACTTAATTTCTCTGAGCCTCCTTATTTCATTTCATCTTTTTCCATTCCTAGCACGGGAGAGGGCAGGAACTGTGTCTGACTCACCTCTGTGAACCCTGCATAGGGCCAGCACTCTGTGTCCAGCACAGAGTAGGAACTCAATAAGGAACTGATTTCTTAATTCACACCCACATGAATTGGAGGTGACAGGGGCCCAGAAGCAATGTCTATGGAAGGCCTCTGAAAGCCACAAAGAGCCTTCCACCTGAGAAGAGCAGGTGTTCTCAGACAGACACAGTGTGGGGCCCGTGGCCATAGTCACAGTGCCAGAGAGAAAGGGGCTCTGCTCACCGTGGCACTCTTGGCCTATCTTTATGTCTCGGACGTTGAAGCGGATGAGCACGCGGTCCTCCTCATCCTGCGCAGTCTCATCGTGGTAGTAGCCCAGGGTTCCATCCAGCCACAGGGCGAACCAATTCCGCTTCCAGCGGCGGAGGATGGAGCCTGTGCGATATTCCAGACCCGCCAGGCAGGCTGATCACAGAGCCTGCTGGGGGCCAGGAGCCCTGGGTAGGTTCCCAGAGTCCCCTTACCCCCGGCCCCCAGTGTTATAACCACCCCGTCCTTGCCCGTCTACTCCCTGAAATGATGGCAGGGCCTCTCTCTGTCTTGCTCACCCATTGCCTCCCACTGGGCCTAACACATAGTCAGGGCTCCATAAATGTGCTGAATGGTAAATGAATGATCAGATTCTTTCCTTGGGGGAAGCTGGAAATCTTTTTTTTTTTTTTTTTTTTTTGTGCTGAATGGTAAATGAATGATCAGATTCTTTCTTGGGGGAAGCTGGAAATTTTTTTTTTTTTTTTTTTTTTTTAAGTGTCACAAGACATGGAGCACCTCCACAAATTTAAATTCATGTCCAATTGAACATTTGTTTCTATATGTACAGTTTGTCAGAGAAAAAGCATTAAGTTGTTTTTGTATGAATGCAGAATATGATTTATGCAAGAATTAACAAAACAACAAGTCATCAAGTGCTTGCCTTAAGGAAACCCTTAGTTTCCATTGCATACATTCTGCTGAGGGGTGTACAATTATTGCTTATAATTGTGAGCATACTTGAAAAAAAAGGCCAAGCCCCAGGTGACAGTCATTTGTGTAGTGTCTGCCTCTTCCACCAAATGGGGAGCAGAGGGATTGGCCACAGCTCACCTCACCTGTCCCGGCACCCAGCAGGACCTGGACTCAGTGTTTGCTGAACTGAATGAAGTGAGTACGGGTCATAGGGTGTGGGGAGCTCCTAGCCCGGGACAGCTCTGATTCAGATCATGACTCTGGTCAGAGGTGAGTCTGAGCCCTAGCTTTAGACATTTTGTGACTGGAAAACTTTACAGAAAAGGGTAAAGACATAAGAGATCTTCCTAGAGCTTTACAAATTCCAAAGCACAGAGGCATTTTTCATTTTGTTCTGCGCCTTGTTCTGTGGCCAGCCCTGGGTATGGGTGCTATGGACACACAGAGAATTAAACCCAGTCCCTGCACTTGAGGCGCTCACAGTCTGGAGCCAGTATGAGGTGGGGGAGTGGTGAGGCCCTCAGGTAAAGATGGTTATGTATTTATCAGGGCTATAACGGGTATGTATGAGGCACTGGGAACGAAGAAGGGGGCCACTAACCCAGCTTGGTGCTACAGCAGGGGCTGGGGTGGTGAGGAGAGAAAAGGCAGAGAAGGCTCCTCACAGAAGGGGACATCTGAGCTGTGTTTTGAAGAATAAGTAGTTTACCAAGCAGTCAGGAATGTGAAGGACATTCCGGGCAGAGGCAAGAGTATGGACAAAGGAGGGGAGGATAAAAAGGGCATGATTTCTTGGGAGAAGGGTTCACTGTGCAGGTCCAACAGGCCACTTTCCTCATCCCTGCCCCTGGACAAGGTGCAGGACAGATGAGGGCTTGGCCCAGGGTCACTCACTCTGTCTCCACAGCCAGCCGCCCCTCACCAGGGCCATTTCCTCAAAAGGACTTTCCAGGGCAGAGTCAGGCGGAACCTGTCAGAGGAGCCAAAGGACACACGGGTCTCATCAGCTGCTCCACAGCAGCTCCTCAGAGAAAAGCCCCCGCCCCTGTCGTCCCTGGGGGAGCCACCAAGGAAATGTTTAAAGGAGTGTGAGTAAACAAACAAGGGCAAGCCTGTCTGTCTCCTCCCCATTCTCTGCTCCAGGCACATAATGGGAGCACTGTGCTTGTAGGGTCAGCAGGGCAGCCACCCACCGCGCTGGGGTGGGGCTGGGGGTCAGAAGCCTGGATTCCAATCTCAGCCCCATAACCTTGACCAAGTCCCTTCTCCCTGGCCTCCACTTCCACATCTGTAAAAGCATGTCCATCGGGCAGGTAGAGACTGAAGTGAGGAACTCTTAAAATGTTAGAAACCCTGGAATTTTGAAATGCTGGCAGCAGAGAATATTAGAATCATGGCAGTGAATGAGGGACTTTCATGATAAGAGAAGCCTCCCTCACATTTGAACCCCACGAGAGCCATTTACAAAGTGCATAAAATAATAGTTCAACAGCAACTATGATTGATCGAGCACTATGTGCCAGGTATACTTCTCAAGTGCTTTCATCTAGTATCTCGTTGAAGCCCCACAGTAAATCCTTGTTATTCCCAGGAAACTGGGGCCTGGAGAGGTCCAGGCACTTGCGCAGATTTGCTTGGTTATTAAGCAGTGGAGCCAGGATTCACACCCAGCAGTCCTGGCTTCTAACCATTATTCTAGTAGGAGCTTTTAAAACTTCCGATATACAGGTCATACCCAGTAATAATTAAATCAGAATATCTGGGGGCAGGAGGTAAGCACTGATAGTCTTCAAAGATACCCAGGTGATTCAGTGTACAGCAAAGTTTGGGCCCCACTGCAACTCTATTGGGTACTTTACTAGATGGGTAGGATCTTTCCTCCTATTTTACAGATGAACAAACTAAGCTATAGCATGTGACTTGTCCATGTGTGTGACGGAGCTTGGATTGGAATCCAGGTGCCCTCTGTTCTTGAGCGCGGCTTACTTTTGAGCTGGTGCCTTCGCCCCTCCCCCACTAGCTCACACCTGTTGCTGCGCAGCAAGGGCTGGCTGGCACACCTGGGTTGGAAGGCCCGGGCTTGTCCCTGTTTCTCTTGCTGCTCCCTCCCATCTTCAGGCTCAGACACAGGTCAGATAAGACGGCCAGGTGCAAACTCCCTCTCCAACCCCCCTTGATGCACCCACCTGTCTACACCTGTTGCGACGCTGCTGCCAAAACGGCCGCTACTTGGTGCTGCGGCCTCCCAACCCGCTGCGCCTGCGCTTTGTGCGCCCCAGAGCGCCCGGGGCTGTTCACTCCCCAGGCTGCGCCCGGGGTCTAGCTGCCTCGGGGCCCCGCCCTCCGGTCCCGCCCCGCCACCAGGGAGGGGGCGGGGCGTGTAGAGATGTGCGACAGGTGGCCTTCTGGGACTTGTAGTCTGCAGGCCTAGATATGGGTAATCTCTCGTGGGTGGTAGCCCTGTGCCCAACCGGAGCACAGGTGAGAGGCCGCACCTGCGATTTTATTTTGCTATTAAGTCATTATTTTGTTCATTCATTTATCATGAAATACTTTTTTCCCAAGAATCTTGAGCTCTAATTTTCTAGAAAAATGTAAATTACAAGGAGAAACCAGGCTCCTAGCTTTGCCATGTTTTCTTGATACTTAGTTTGTGCCTGGCACCGAGCGTTAGTGGAGGGCATAAAAAAGCATCCGACATGGCCCTTCCTCTTCTTTTCCCAGCTTCCCGTCAGGTGGAGGAGACAACATAAACACACAATTAAAGCACAGGGTATGGTTTGACAGTGGGAAAGAAGACTCTGACTTTGACCAAGAGGTTCAGGAAGGCTTCCCAGAGGAGGCTGAAAGAGGTCTTGAAGGATGAGTATGAGTGTCCAGTATTTCAGCGTGTTTGGAAAGTAGAGTGCAGGGGTGGGGGTGGGGAGGGCATGGGGATCAGCAGGTGATGAAGCTGCAGGGGTTGCAAGGATATAACATGAAAGTCTTGAATGACAGGCTCAGGAGCTTGGGCATTATGACATAGTGACTGGAGCTTGGGCTTGCGGGTTTCAAGGTGAGGAGTTAGGTGGTTCAATTTATGGGTTGGAAAGGTATTTCTAGGACAGTCAAAAATGGATTGAAAGGGGCCCAACTAGAGAAAGAAGACTGTTTCTCTATCTACCACCACAGTCTGTTCCTCCAGGATCATTTCCTTGAATAGCTCAGTCCTACAAACCCCCACCTAGGAGCAGACCCAGGATGTCATTCAGAGAATAGAGCTTGTCAGGGCCTGAAAGATCCCTTGAGAACGGAACCCACCCTGCCCTGGACCCTTTCTCCTGTCCCAGAGATCTCTTTCTTACCGGAGCGGCAGGGCTCATGTTTCCAGGGCGGCCAGAGGAGCATGTCCCAGAAGGCTCCTGCAGGGGGACATTTCCCTAAGCGCCTTGGAGATAAGGGGATCAGGAAGGTGCTACCAGTGGAAACCGGAAGGGGGTGTCAAAGACAGGGGGCACATAGATCCTAGAGAAAGTGGTCCTTTCTCTCCAGTTCCAGGCCCATCTACTGATCCCCTATTTGACCTTCAGTTCACTGGATAACAAGTCATCTGTGATTCAGAGGTGGTCTTGGACTAGCATTGCTCAGATTCCCGGTGGGAGGCGAAGCCAGCCCTCCTCCCTCGGTTGGGGGCGGGGCTCAATCCTCCTCCAGCCGGGCTTGACCTGCCATCACCCCAGTCCTGGATGCACAGTTTGGCTGTTTAAGCTTCCCTGTCTTGCTCCTGGTTTTCTGTAATCCTGACCTCAAGCTAACCCGGTGCCTCGGACCTCCATGCAGTGCGTGCCTTGCTGGGGGATCCACCAGGGCTGATCCTATCTGCCTCTGAGCTCATCCCCTCCGTGCAGCCCCAGGAATCAGTTCTAAACCACGCTGTTTTCCATCCTTGTGTCTGTCTGGAATGTCCCACCCCTACCTTCTGCAGACTACAGTTGCCGCTGCTACTGCAGAAAGATGGAAAGGAGGGAGGGTAGGGTGGAGCTGGCCTCAGGGAATCTGGGTGTTGCCACTCTTCCCTACTCTCCCTGCTCCCCTTGGTGGCTCCTTCAAAGAGGGATGGGGCAGGGGAACAGTGCAGACAGCTCCCAGATGACATTCTCTGGATTTAGTAACAGATGGAAAGAGAAGATTTTCGAGCATCAGTGTGGAATACAGGGAAAGGTCTCCCCACTCCCCAACCAAAGAGGGGGGCGCTATGACGAGAAAAAAGGGAAAGGGGAAAGGATGCTTGGCAAACTAAAACCACAGATGCCACTACAGAATCTAAACGCAGCATGACCTGACATAAATCTCTAAAATGTTGGTCAATGACCCTCTTTGAGAAGCTGATAAATGTTGTATACGCTGCCCAGGAAAAAATACACACACATCACATTTTGCATATAATTCCTGGGGCTTCATAGACCCCTGAAGCTATGATGATTACTACTGAGATTGTTTTTAATCTTCACAGCTGTGCAGATGGGTGGGAAGGGTGTGGATTGACAAGTGAGAAGTGCTGAGAGCATAGTAGGAAACAGCTTCAGCAGTACTGGCTTTGAGAGGCTGTTTAATTAACTACAATGTATTGAGACCAACAAGCCAACAAGTTAACTTTTACATTTCTGTTGTAACTGTGGTACATAGAGCCATTAGCAGAGAGAAAAGTATTTTGCTATTTCAAATGTCTCTGGTGGATGAACAGCTCATGGATAATATATTTAGAGAATAGTGGGCTGGCTTATCAAATTCAAATTTACTACTTACATTTTCTAGAGAGTATAATATAATGAGAATAACTTATATTATCTCCATTTATCAAAAAATTCTGAAATTTATATCAAAATGCAACTGGAGCAAAACCTCTTATGTAAAAGTTTAAAAATAATTTTAGTGGGCTTCCCTGGTGGCGCAGTGGTTGAGAGTCCGCCTGCCGATGCAGGGGACATGGGTTCGTGCCCTGGTTCGGGAAGATCCCACACGCCGCGGAGCGGCTGGGCCCGTGAGCCATGGCCGCTGAGCCTGCGCGTCCGGAGCCTGTGTTCTGCAGGCAGGAGAGGCCACAACAGTGAGAGGCCCGCGTACCGCAAAAAAACAAACAAACAAAAAGATAATTTTAGTGAGATATAATTTACATACTATGAAATTCACTCTTTTAAAGTATACAATTCACTGTTCTGATATATTCACAAAGTTGTGCAACCATCACCGCTATCTAGTTTCAGATCATTTTCATCACCCCAAAAAGAAACTTGTATGGCCAGGTCACTCAAGATGGCTGTTCTCTTACTCTCTGTGAATCCCCTGCCAGACCAGTGCCTGCTTCACCTAAACCCTATGCAAATGACTGACCTTCCTACATACTCGCCCCAGGCCCCAGCTGGTAATTGTTCTTATAAAAGGGGCAGTGATACTGGTTTCCCTGGTAACAAATGAGCCCACCTGACATCAATTCCCCTATAACTGGTAATCTTCCCTTACCTCGGGAGAAGACTGCCACCAAATCCTGCCCACCATCTGCCGTGCGTAGTGGGGTGTCACTCCTGGACCTTGCTTCGGACGTGTAAGCCCCCCCATCCATTAAACCATCGATGTCTCTGTTGATGACTTCGGGCTCTTTCTTCAGTCTTGAAGCTGGGCACACACAGGCCTTGTAGGCCTGTGGGGCGCTGCCCAGCAAAACTCTATCCTGGGACTTCCCTGGCAGTGCAGTGGTTAAGACCGTGCGCTTCCACTGCAGGGGGTGCGGGTTCGATCCCTGGTTGGGGAAATAAGATCTCACATGCCATGCAGCCCAGCAAAAAGACACAACAAAACAAAACTCTGTATCCTCTAGCAGTCACTCTCAATCCCCTTTCTCCCCAGCCCCTGCCGACCACTACTTTGTATGAATTTGCCTATTCTGGACATTACATATGTAACCTTTCATGATTTGCTTCTTTCACTTAATGTTTTCTAGTTTCATCCATGTTGTAGCAGGTATCAGTACAGCTGACTCTCTGTATCTGTGGGGAATTGGTTCCAGGACTCCCCAAAACACACACACCAAAATCCTCAGGTGCTCAAGTCCCTTAATAAAATGGCATAATATTTGCATATAACCTACACACATCCACATCCTATACTTTATTTTATTTTTTTAAATTTATTTTATTTTATTTTATTTTTTTGGCTGTGTTGGGTCTTTGTTCTCCGCGCGGGCTTTCTCTACCTGCGGTGTGGGGTCTACTCTTCGTTGAGGTGAGCGAGCTTCTCATTGTGGTGACTACTCTTGTTGCGGAGCACGGGCTCTAGACGAGTGGGCTTCATTAGTTGCAGCACGGGGGCTCGCTAGTTGTGGCTCACGGGCTCTAGAGTGCAGGCTCAGTAGTTGTGGTGCACGGGCTTAGTTGCTCTGTGGCATGTGGGCTCTTCCCAGACCAGGGCTTGAACCCGTGTCCCCTGCATTGGCAGGCGGATTCTTAACCACTGTGCCACCAGGGAAGCCCCACACATCCTATACTTTAAAATATCTCTAGATTACTTATAATACCTAAAACAATGTAAATACTGTGTAAATAGTTGCAAATACAATGTGTTTTTACAACTACGTAAATTTGCCTTCCCTAGGCAAATTCAAATTTTGCTTTTTGGCACTTACTGGAATTTTTTTAAATATATTTTTGATCTGTAGTTGATTGAATTCACAGGTGCAGAACCTGCTGGTATGGAGGGTTGTACTTCATTTCTTTTTATTGATGAATAACATTCTATACCATGTTTTATTTATCCATTCATTAGTTAATAGACATTTTCAGTTTCTACCTTTTAGCTATTATCAACAATACTGCTATGAATATTTGTGTACAAGTATTTGGGTGGACATATGTTTTTATTCCTCTTGGGTATGATATTGCTGAATCATGTGGTAACTGTTTCACATTTTGAGGAACTGTCAAACTATATTTTCCAAAGTGGCTGCACCATTTTACAATCCCACCAGCAATCCGTGAGCATTCCAGTTTTTCTCATCCTCATCAACCCTTGTTATTGTCTCTCTTTTTAATTACAGCTATCCTAGCAGGTGAAAAGTATTGTGGTTTTGATTTGCACTTCCCTAGTGATCAGGGATGTTGAGCATCTTTTCATGTGTTTATTATCCATTTGTATATTTTCTTTGCAGAAATGTTTCTTCTCCATTTTTCAGTTGGATTGTTCTTTATTGTTGTAAAATTTTTTTTAACTTAAAAAATGTAGATAATTTTCAAATAACTTTGAAGAAAAAAAATGAAATGGTCTTGCAGTGTTTCAGAGGTTTGAGTAGAAAGAAGGGTTACTTTCAGGCTCAAAGAACCTGGAAGGTAACGTCCTTCCATTTCATGGACAGGAATGTCCAGAGAAAAACCCAGCCCATGAGGGAAGATAAGAAGGACAGCAATCTCTTAGTGGAAAGCCATCCCTGAGGGTTTCATCCAGGCTTCTGGCGTGGGAGGCAGTTAGTTTTATTTGTTTTATGTCTAGGCTATAATACCCGTTATTCAATCAAAATGCTAATCTAGGCGTTACTGTGAAGGTATTTTGTAGATGTGGTTAATCTCTACAATCCTTGATGATCACCCAATTAGTCAAAGGGCCTTAAGAGCAAAATGGAGATTTCCCTGAGGAAGAAAACTATATAGTCTGCGGACTATAGTCTCAGCCCCTGACTGAGAGTTTCCAGTCTGCTGGCCTGCACTGCAGGTTTCAGGCTTGCCAGCCCTCACAACTGCATAAGCCAATTCCTTGAGATAAATCTCTTTATATATGTATGTATAGCCTACTGGTTCTGTTTCTCTAGAGATCCCTGACTAATACAGGGAGGAAGATGTCTTCTTGTCAGGAACTCCCTGTTTGAATGTATTGGAAACACCAGATTTGGGAATGGAGGAAGAAAGCCTGGCAGCCAAGGAGAGGGTCTGAGGGGAAGGGTGTTGAGACCCTCCTATCTCAGAAGAAACAGCACCCCATGCCCAGAGATGAGGGCTTGCAAATGCTCCCTGGAAAATTCTCCATCTGGATCATCAGATGCATGAGGAGCCACTTCTAGAAGCTCACTGTTTCCATTGTTGTTTGTCTCATATCTGCAATGTTTTGTCTTGAGATGAAGAGGTTTCTTTCAGCCTCCTGTGCTCTTGTCCAGTGATCAGGACCTTTTGGTTCAAGGGAGATAATTTGGTTTTGAGAACAAATGATGCTTTCCAGCTTTTCGTAAAGGTCTTTCATTTGCTCTCTGAAGGTCTTCAGCTCTTCATTTGCATGCTCATCTTGTCATTTGCTTCAGAACTTTCCTCCTCTTGTTCTAAGTAATGATCTTCCTGGACAGATAATTTCTCAAGGGACTCCATCTCTTTCTCTTGACAAAGTTCAGTCACTTCATTTCCTCTTCCCTGAAGACTTTGATATGCACTTTTTCAAAAGTCAAGATTTGCTCAGCCTGAATACTTGTAAGATGATTAGTCATGTCGGCTTTTTTGTTTCCTTCTTTAGCAATGTTGATGTAGAATTGATTTCTCCCTCCATCTTGGATGTTTAAATGCACACTCGACTTTTCAACATCAGTCAGTTTCCTCCTGGCTCCTCTGGGCTGGTCATAAATACTGTCTCCACTTCCCAAGTCCAAGTCATTATCTGTGTTCTCTTTTCCAAGGGGAGCTGTCAGGTCTTTCATCTTTAGCCAACATTCCTCCAGAGACCTGACCTGACTCTTCACACATGCCCTGGAATTCTGTATGAAGGTTCTGAGTCTTTCTTTTGTTGCCCACATAGCATCAAGTTTGCTTTTGCTTTTTCCACTTGTATTTTTGATGGATTTGGTTTCTGCTTCCAGAGACAGGATCTTTCTCATGTTATAAGAGATTGGCTTATCTTGATATGAATATTGAAGTTTTTCTTTTCCTAGCTGGTTTGCTATTAAGCATAAGATGGACTAAATCATGTGGTTAGGCATTTGCAGGGTGTCAGGCACTTCTTTCATTGCAGTGTGAAACTGACAAGGCCTTTTATTTTATTACAGCTATTGCTGAATTGTTAATAGTGTGTTCCTTGACTCTTTGTACAAAAAAAATCTGCCTAAAACCAAGAGAACTGTTAACACATATACTATCATGGCACATAAAACCAACTCCCATTGATGCCCAGGAGAGTGAGACGTGGTCTCACATGGTCAGGTACTCCTGCATAGAACTCTGCAGTGGCTCCCAAGTTTGCCAACAGTGCAGCTTCATGTCAGGACAAAGCCCCTCCACAATATTTAGGCTACACAGAGCCCCCTCTGCTGTCACCAAGTCCCTCTGGGAGTGGAGAACACTGAGCAAGTTTCCGCCCAGAACCAAGCCTGCATCTGGCAACTGGGCAGACTGTGAATGAGAGGGTCAAGGCGGGACAGGAAGAATACAACAGCCCTGTGTCAGATACCCTGATACCCTCAACCTTGTCCAGGGCTCCTTCTTTTCTCTACTTAAACCTCTCCTTCTGTGGCCCTGGAGGCCTCATCCTATTCCCTCTGCCCAGAAAATGCTGCACAGCTGTGGGCAAGGCCCATCCTGTGGTTACTTGGCCTCACTGTCTCTGTGTCCCCTGTGCCCAAGGCAGAGCTTGGCACAGAATAGGTGCTCAGTGCTCCATGAATATTCTTGGAGAGAATGAATGAATGAGTGAACAGATGAAGGAGGGACAAAGGCATCATTTGCCATCCCTGCAGATTCACACGTAACACTAGCTCTGTTGCCTCAGGAGATGGTTCCCTTAGGAGAGCTTAAAACTCCTTTCCAATCCAGTGTAGGATGGTGGAGAGAAAGGGGCAGTGGGAGCTCTGCCCTGGGCTCCTCATTCCTGGCCCACTCCCACCCTGCCGTCCCCGCTAGGAGACTGAGTGTTTTATCATGTGTAAATTGGGACAACAATGCCTGCTTCACATGAAGTTGTGAGGAGTAACACAAGAGTAGACATAGAGCCTGGCAGGTAATGGGTTCAAAAGAGTTTAGTAAAATTCCATCATCCAAGGCATTAGCAACTCCTTCCATTAATCAAGTATTCTGTTATTCCACCCAGGTTTAGCAAGAGCATTGAGATAAGAAAACAAAATAGCAGTTATAAACTTAAGAAAAAAAGAGATAAAACTCTTTTTACTGTTAACAGTATATGCCTGGTAAACATTAAGAGACTCTAGTAAAAACTGCTAGAATTAATAAAAGAATTGGGCAAGGTGACTGTATATAAAATAAACAAAAAGTGCAAATGCTTTTTTTTTTTTTTTTTTTTTTTGAGAAAACTTCATATCGAGGTAAAAAAAGCAACTGTAGACCGTTAGCTCCTTTCTCCTTCGATTCCCTCCTCTGGAACCTGGCGTCCCCAGGCCTGGTTGGTTCCGCAGCTCGCCAATGCTGAACATATTTCTGGGGGCAGAGCGGTGGGTAGGGAGAACTATTTTATCTGGCTTTTGTAGTTGTTCTCAGCAGGAGCACTCACTGCCAAAAGCTGCTCTATCGCACTTGGAAGCAAAAGTGTCAATCTTTTTTTTTTAACTCGTAGAATGAATACTTACAATGAAAATTGGAGGGAAAATTACATTTATAGCAACCAAAATTATGTAATACTTCAGAAAACACTTAACAAGAGAAGTATAGAACCTATAAAGAGAAACCACCAAATCTTATTAAAATGTATAAAACTAGACTTGAATGAGTGAAAAGACATGCTGCATTTTTTTTTTTTTTTGCGCGGTATGCGGGCCTCTCACTGTTGTGGCCTCTCCCGTTGCGGAGCGCAGGCTCCGGACGCACAGGCTCAGTGGCCATGGCTCACGGGCCCAGCCGCTCCGCGGCATGTGGGATCTTCCCGGACCGGGGCACGAACCTGTGTCCCCTGCATCGGCAGGCAGACTCTCAACCACTGTGCCACCAGGGAAGCCCTATTAACTTTTTTTGAAGCATAACATACCTACAGAAAAGTACACAAATCATAATGGTCCAGCTCGATGAACTTTCACAAAGTAAAACCTGTGTAACTAGCACCCAGATCAAGAAACAACACCAGCCTCCTTCAAGCCCCCTCCTAGCTGCTGACCACAAGGAATATATTAACATTTATATTTACATATATGTATTTGTAGTTATTTTTATTTACATATATTGTATTTATTAACAGAAAAGTAGTTTATTTTCCTCCCCACTAAATGCATTTAAACACGTATTTAAAGAAAGTCATTTTAAAGGCACATCAAGTTATTTGCCTTCACCAGGTCACCCACAAATCTCCATCTGGCTCTTCTGCTGCAGCGGGGTAAAAGCATCTTGAGGTGTTCCTGGTTGTAGCCAAACCCCTGCAGTTGGGAAGATGTGCTACTGCCCCCTTGGGGCCATACTTGGTTTCTGCATCCAAGCCGGGCACCCAGATCAGTATAGGACTTTACAATGCGTTAGCCAAGGTGAAGAATTAGATAAACTGGGCTCCATTCTGGACTGGGATTTTATTTATTATTATTATTATGTTTTGGCTGCACCATACAGCTTGCAGGATCTTAGTGCCCTGACCAGAGATTGAAACTGGGCCCCACCAGTGAAAGCACCGAGTCCTAACCACTGGAGCATCAGGGATTGCATTTTAGAGCAACCCTTCTAGCTGACAGTCCCCCGCTTGAGTAGCACCTGTAAAGGTACTCCAGGGGCTAGTAGATGATTGCCACCAGCAGTGGTGATTGTCCTTTATGGGGAGAAGATGGGTTAAGATAGGTAGTAGGGAAGGGCAACTGAAGGTTCCTCCTGAAAGAGCAGCCAGCTTCGACTAGAGACTGGCTTTGACATTCTCAGAACATGGTATTTGGTAGGACCCTTCGTGGGCCCAGATGGCTGAAGCCCTGAAGCCCCGCTTCTCTGGAGCTTCTCCCTGACTCAGGTCCTGTGGGAGAGGTGTGGGAAGCTTCAGTAAAAACCAGGGGGCATGGCCACGGAAGCCCTGGACATCACAGGCTAGGACCCACCTAGTGTGAGCAGGCACAGAGAGGAAGATAGGGGCGAACACACAGAGTGCGATGGAAAGCAGTGGAGGGTTTTCGACAAAGAAATGACATCACGAGGGCTTCCCTGGTGGTGCAGTGGTTGAGAATCTGCCTGCTAATGCAGGGAACACGGGTTTGAGCCCTGGTCTGGGAAGATCCCACGTGCCGCGGAGCAACTAGGCCTGTGAGCCACAACTACTGAGCCTGCGCGTCTGGAGCCTGTGCTCCACAAGAGAGGCCGCGATAGTGAGAGGCCCGCACACCGGTGATGAAGAGTGGCCCCCGCTTGCCACAACTAGAGAAAGCCCTCGCACAGAAACGAAGACCCATCACAGCCAAAAATAAATAAATAAACAAATGTGGGGTTTAAAAAAAAAACAAAACCACTTCTCTAATAAAAAATAAAATGACATCACGTGATTTATGTTTTTAAAAGCTCACTCTTTTTTTATTTTATTTTATTTTTTTTAGCTCACTCTTTTTTTATTCTTTTTTTTAATATTTATTTATTTGGTTGTGCCAGGTCTTAGTTGCGGCTAACAGGATCTTCATTCCCATGTGTGGGCTCTTTTTTGCAGCATGTGGGATGTAGGATCAAACCTGGGCCCCCAGCTTTGGGAGTGCAGCATCTTAACTACTGGACCACCAGGGAAGTCCCTAAAAGCTCACACTTGGGAGGTGAAAGGAACTGGTGATTTCTTGAGATGAGATCTGGTAGATGAAGGGCCACGGAAAGTGGATCCGCTGGGGGGTCTCTATGACTAGATAGTGCTGCTGGAGGCCTTGTCTCCTGCCTCTCACAGCTGGGGCTTTACCCTGCAGCTTGAGGAGTGGGTCTGGTTGAGAGGACAGAGCTAGTTGCAATCAGTTGATGTTGACAGAGGTCAATTCTAGTTTATGGATTCTTTATTGTCCCTATCTT